>NC_057799.1:254241848-254324456 GCF_018294505.1 Triticum aestivum
TCGATCTGATCGTAATCTGTCAATTGGTTTCTCTCTCGAACATTGTGTCTCTGTGCCTCGCTCAGTAGCCCCCTCGATATGTAGACTTCTCGCGCGCGCACAGCTGTAGTGACGATGACGCTGAACCCAGTGTGCCTCGTTTTTACCGGCCTCATGTGATAGTTTTCACCCTGTTTTCTGTTAATTAACAAGGCAACCTTTTCTTTGTTACTACTAGTGAATCCGAAATCATTCGGGGCAGACATAAAATATATCACTTCAACCCAATTATCGCAGTAACTATTTTAAAACAAACTAGCTAGATGCCCGTGCGTTGCACGGAAAATCAAAATGCATTTGTATGAGTAGTTTATCTTGTGAGAGAAAAGGATGAACGAGGGAAGGCCGTATTTGCGAACGTGGAGAGGGGTGTGGGTAAATTTTTGCAAAATTGCCATAGTTTTCTTCCTATCCGTTAGATATAAATCCGACGGCCTATATTGCAGGATGGCACGCACACCATCATCACCAACTCTGTTTTCTACTCCCTTCGTTCCTAAATATTTGTCTTTTTAGATATTTCAACAAGTGACTACATATGGAGCAAAATGAGTGAATCTACACTCTCAAATATGTCTACATACACATCCGTATGTGGTAGTCCATTTGAAATCTGAAAAAGACAAATATTTAGGAACGGATGGAGTATAAGAGTAGACATGGAGATATATCAGCAGCATGGTCTACAACAAAAATGTGCTGGACTGGTTAGCGTCGGATGCTCGCAACGCGATGACATGAGTTCGAATTTTGTATTTAACTTTAGATTTTTATATTATATATTACTTATTTAATATATACTTCTTTCGCTACTGTACTGACAGTGGAACCCACAGAGTACTTAGAATACAAGATTAAGGATGGACTTGTTTCTTTTTAACTTTCTGTACGAAGCTGTAGCCACCCTGCAAGTCACGTGTACACTGTACATGCAATTAACTTTTTATAGAGGGACAATCATACACGCAATTAACTCAAATGGATTGGATGTCACTATTATTTCCAGCATAAGAGAATCTCCAACGGCAGCCGGCAAATTTCCTCCCGTTTCCTTCTGCGGAGGACGACATCAAACGCCAGCGGCATACATTTTCACAACTCTAACCAACCAGATGAAATTCGTGCAAACACGGACTGATTTCATATAAGCATGAAGGATTTCGTATAAAAAAGCCAGATCTTCATATAAACATGATGGATTTCATTACATTTACATGAACTAAGCGGTGTCAATCCGGCTATCTTGGTATAATTAATACTCCCTCCGTCCGGAAATACTTGTCCTAGAAATGGATGTATCTAGACTTATTTTAGTTATAGATACATACAATTTATCCATTCTTAGAACAAAAATTTCCCGCCAGCTGGAGAGGGAGTACATAATCTAAATGGCCGCCTGCGGATCCCTTTGTCTTCCTCATGTCCGGCAGACACTTTGCGGGGTCGACGAAGGTCCTCGGAAGAGACGAAGAAGCAAAGAAACCACCTGAATGCACAGTCCTCGCCTCGGCAGTGGCCTTCATGGGACCCGAGTGGCGGCGGCCACTCGTGTTCTACTTCTCCTCGATGATGGCGGCGGACACGGAGAAGCTGGCCACCGACTCGTCGCTGTCCACGCACCCGGCTTCAGTCTCTGCCTGCATGGTGCTGCCGCAGGCACGGGAGGCGCGCCCACAGACACGGGAGGCGCGGTACGACACGGCAGCGACGACGCCCGTACCGGTGTGCTCGCCGCCGTGCCGGCGTGGAGCAACTCGCCACTCCTCATCGAGCTGAACTGGAGCGGCGAGTTGCTGAACCACGCGCCTGCTTGGGGCGGCAACTGGCTCCGTCGGGCCAAGCGAGGTTGGTGGAGCACCGAGCGGCCTCGCCCGTATCCGGAGGGCTCGGCGGGCCACCCAGCCAGGTAATATGCCGGAGAACGGCTCCTCGGAAGCCATCGGAAGAGTGGAGATATTGGTGAAGGCGGAGATGGGGGAGCGGCGGAGGAGTGCGATTCTTGCCCGCTGTCTGTCTGGCCTCGTGTAAATAGAGGGCGGACGGTAGGAGCTTGGCCAGCGTCTAGCCTCGTTTAAACTAAGGGCGGACGGGAGGAGCTCGGCCGGTGTTGCGTTTAATTCCGGCCTGCTCATGAACAGACGTGTGGCCGGAGTAGGTTTCTCGGTTTGCATGCGGGTTTAACGGAGGGGTTTGATGGAGGCGAGGAGGCGTGTTCAGCCGGGCGTGCAGTGGATGGCGCAGTACTATTCGATTTGACAACTACAACTAGTATATTATAAAAAACAAAGAAGAGTAGTAGAGATAGAGATAAGAATAGAGACTAGGGAGGAGCACCATCTACTGCTTCGTGGGCTACTCCTGCGCTCCATTCGGCGGCTGCAACGTCCCCTACAGCCACTCCCTCCTGCGCTCCATTCGGCGGGCGCTGTTGAAATTTGGGGAGCGCACTCTCGCGACTGCTAGCAGCGACGACTTCACCGACGACGACTTCTTCCCCGACCTCGGCAACCTCTTCCTCAATGACATGGGCGACAACCTCAACGCCAATGGTGCTGCTCCCGTTGCACCGTATGTGTTTCTGTCCTTCCTGTTTGAAATCGTGGTAGAATTCATGTTTCTAGTCTGTGTCCTAGATTCGATCTGTTCATCTACTATGCTAGTCCGCATGCTTAGTTTAATCTCTGTTATAGCCGTCATGATTTATTTTGTGCTTATTCGGACTAAATCTCGTAGTAACTTTCTCATATATTCAACTGGCGAAACGTCCCTTACAGCCACTCCCGTTTCATGGACGGCCTAGTCGATGCCTCCAAGGAGCCCTTCGTCTATTGCTATGAGTGCCCGGTGCAATTTTGGGGCTCGCCGGCGGACATCGTGCATCACCTGACGCATGCGTGCAGCAATCACTACTGGCCCTTGGCGAAGAACATAAAGTACGAGACGTGCTACCCGTTCACCGTGCCGGAGTCGCTGGAGGATCAGCGCCGCCTGCTAGTCTCGGAGGAGGACGGCAGCGTCTTCCTCTTGATCGTGGCCACCAGCGAGGCCCGCGCAGGCCGCCGCCACATCTCTGTAGTGTGCGTCAGGGGCGACGCCACTGACGGTGACACTGACACGAGGCCGATGTACGCGTGCGTGCTCACTATTACTACCCCTCGGAGGTACGTGGGCAGCGACACTGGCTACGCCAAGCATACTTGGACTCTGCCGAGCTGGGACCTTCTCGCCGATGTGGACATGGAAAACCCATGGTGTTATTTGAACTCCAACAATGTGCATGGGGACTCCAAGGAGGTTCACCTGGACATCTGCATTTTCAAGTTAAATGTTGATCATTAGTCTTCGCTCAATGTAATCCACTGTCTAAGCATGTGGAGACTTCCATGCATGATCTTGCTCTATTGGAGTATCGCGCATGAATAAAAGTGTGTCCATTTATGGTTTAGTCTAGAATCTTCCATGTATGAATTTTTACTACAGTACTGGTGAAAGACTTATGATGAACCATTTCTTACATATCCTCCGCCCCCTTCCAAGTCATCCTGATTTAATCCCTCCGTCTAGGTGTATAAGGGCATGGTTAATACTTAAATAGTATAGCCAACTGTTGACTATAAGAAAGTGCCATGTCATCTGTAGCCAACATATATAACAATGGATACTCAAAAACTAATTCTTGAAGATCATTTCCTGCAAAGCACAATAAGAGTTATTTCTTCACAAGTTTTGGATGCAGGTTGAACAGTTGAACGCTTTTGTTTGCAAAAGATACTTTTTTATCTATTTCACCCGGATGTTTGTGAGCTCTAGAGATGAAATAATATCCGAACAGACCTATCGATACCCGTTACACATGAGACGACCCCCACATCCTTTGTCAAAATAAACAACTCCCCGATCAATGCATTTCACTCTTCCGTGCAACGCACGGGCACCTTACTATAGATTAGTACGACCAAAAATTGAACTAACATTATATATAGTACAATAAATGATGATGCATGTCACCTAAAATTATATCATTGAAAACTATGTTCAAATACGAATCCAACGATATTGTTTTTGTTGACATGCACTAACATTTTGTCAGTTAAATCTTCAGTCAAATTCAATGGGGGATAAACCACGATCGATGTAGTAGTACTAGTGTAGAGGGCGGCGCTGCACGGGAGTCTCACCTCTCACCCCGCTCGTGGCGCGGCAGTAAAGCCGTCATATCACAAAACCCAACCACTCCCAATAATAAGTGGCCTGATAAAATAAACGGACAAGCAACCATCACATCCCTCCGTCTTTTTTGCATTTCATCTCTCTGCATTTACTTTCTCCGGTTCATCTCGCACACTCGATCCCTAGCTACTACTCCTAGTATCCCTAGCTACTACTCCTAGGGCCAATTCTTTTGGTGGCTTCCCCAGCTTTTCCCATAAGACTAGTCACAGTGGAGAGTAACATTAAGGCGCCTCACTCATTTATTTGGGCTTCTAAACTACTAGTAGTAGTACCTCCGTCCTGGTTTATTCCTCACCATTGTAATTTGTGCTAAATTTTGACCAAAGATTTAATTGATAAAATGTTAGTGCATGTGACATGCACTAACATTTCATTAGTTAAATTTATGATCAAAATTTGACACAGATTACAATGGGGACCAATAAACCAGGACGGAGGTAGTAGTTATGGGATTACTAATCTAGAAGCCTAAAAGAACTAGCCCCTGGTACTCCTACTAGTAGTAGTACTCAAGTTGGAATTCCAATTGCACGGCACAACTTGTTAGGCAAAAAATTCGATACAGGGTGTAGGAAGCGGTTTGGGAATTTGCATGCCTTTCCAACCAGTGAGATACTCCGTACAAATTACGATAGAGAAATAACCACAGAGAAGGAAGCTAAAAGTAAACAATCAAACGAGCATTTTAGCATTAGTTTTGCATTGAATCGTTTCACAAGCTTGACTAGTGCTGTTTTTCGACTTTTACAAAAACCGCATCTTAATGTTAAAACGTGCATTTGCACGTACATAAGTAATAGTAGTACTCCCTCCGTCTAGGTGTATAAGTCTTCCCTCCTTCTTGGTCACGGTGCACAACCAAAGATGACTTATTGACCTGGACGGAGGGAGTAGCACTTACAGTCCACTTCTAAATATTTGTATTTCGAGAGATTTTTCAATAAGTGACTACATACGGAGCAAAATGAGTGAATCTACACTTCAAAATATGTCTATATAATCCGTATGTGATAGTCCATTTGAAATCTCTAAAAAGTCAAATAGTTAGGAACGGAGGAAGTAATATATTAGGAGTATATCAAAACAAGAGTGATTTCTTTCAAGTTTGTGAACAAGTACTACTATTCTACTACTTTGGATCCGTCGCAACGCACGGGCACATTGCTAGTAAAAGGAAAAGGCCTGCCGCGTTCGTGTCGCACTCCCCCCACACACGCCCGGGAATCGGGAGTACTCCACGGCCCGTCCGGCACGACACATAGCTTAGGGAAGGCGTGTTGCCTAGCATTTTCACTTTCATGTGGGACCACCGTTGAGCAAACCGACTATTGGCAAACCGCACCCCGCCCGCCGCCAGGTTGGAAAATATAAACGGGGGGAAGATCTAGCTGTAGCATGGAAGCCAATAAATTTGGTGTCAGATGGGGCTCATTGATAGAGTAGGAGCATTCCGTACTACTCTGCTGCTTCTAGTACCAAGTTTGTACTATACAACTAGTACTACCACTATACAACTAGTAGGTACGTGCACGACACAGCATCATAGGAACAAAAAACGGGAAGATCTTGTTTTGGGTGATTTATATTTTTTCTGTCAACGTTGTATGAATAATATGATGTGGGGGGCACCCATGAAGCTTATGTGGTTTGGTTGCATGGCTACGAAAGGTTAGAGAAAAATAAATAGATAATGCGTTTAGAGTGCACTCCACTAAACAGATATACTTTAGATCCATTGCAACGGGCCGGCACATCTATATCTATACCCCCTATATAGTGTGTGAATAATTTTGAAAGTTGGTCGTTGGATGAAGCCAATCCGACGGTACAAAGATGGCAAATCCGAGCACTACTGGCCGTTGGATATCATCTACATTCCACCAGATTCTGCCACATGTAGAATCTAGAAAACTCCATGGTTGAACTTCATTCATGACTAACTTTGCCACAACTAAGCTTAGGAAAAGTGTGTCTGAAACAAAAAATGTGGCTAACAAAATGGCCACCATAAGTGTGGCAAGATTTGGCAAGAAGTTGAGTCTATGACATGTGGACCATGTAGCTAGAAAAGTGTGGCAAGCCACAAGTGTAGCAATGAACCAAACACATGCCGGCACGCCTAAGCTTAGGCGTGGCAACCTTAGGCTACAAACCAAACCATAACTTTGAAAGTTGGTCGTTGGATGAAGCCAATCCAACGGTACAAAGATGGCAAATCCGAGCACTACTGACTGTTTGATAAGCACATTTCTTATACATAATTTTGGCATACAAATATACCATTTGTTGAGTTTTGACCACCAATTCTTGTTTTAAATATAGAATAATTGAATGAAAATCATAAAAAAATATTGTTGACTAGTCACTTGTTTATTTTGCAGAAAAGTGCGACAAGGCACAAAATCCTTCTACTACAAATGATCAAGTGATGGAGTTAAGGACCCGAGCGAGAAGAAAAGAAGTTACCACGGGCTAGCTAAAGAGGAGAAGGGATCTTCTTGTGAAGAAAGAAGAAAGCAGGAGGGTCAATGTGAAAATGTCCAGATCAGCCGTGAGGGGATCAAAATCCCTAGCACGCCTCCATTCCCCATCGGGCCTGGCATCGCTCTCTTTCCCTCACCCTCCTTCTCCACCTCCGGCCGCCGCCACGGTCAGGCCGGCGTGGTGGTGCGCCTCCCGCCTCATCACCCATCTCCATCCACCACAACACCATCACCCTGCACCACCAGCGCCACCAGCACCCCCACCATCATTCCGCGCCATCCATCCACCATCTCCAGCCACCGCCGCATCTGGCGCGACCCACCAGACCCACCAGACTGCCCGTCTGGTGTCCGGCGCGAGCACGCCATCCACCACTTCCACCCCTCCCTCTCTGTTGTTGCTGCTCCTCCCTCTTGCTTCGTCCTGCTGCTTCTCTTCTTCCCCTCGCCTTCCTCAACTGCTGCTGCTCCCTTCTTACCCCAAACTCTACTGCTGCATCTTCCTTTCTTCTCCTTGTCCCTACTACTGCTGCTGAACCGCTCCTCCTCTTGCTGTGTCTCTGCTACTCGCTGCTCCCCTACTGCTGATCCTTTCCTCAACTCTCTCTGCTGCTCCTCTCATGCCACTGCTGCTGCTCCTCCTTCCCTCGTCTCTGAATCCCCTTGCTGCTGCTCGTATTCCCTTTTGCTCCTTCTCCTTGCGCCTCCCTGCTGATCCCCACGCCCCTGCTGCCTTCCTTCTTCTCCTCAACCTGCTGCTGCTGCCTCCTCTCCCCTACCGCTGCTGCTCCCTCTTCTCCCTCAACCCTCCACGTTGCTGCTGCTCTGAACTCCAACCTCCTCCTGCTGCTCTCTCTCTCTCTCTTCGTGAAATTTCTGTAAAATTTAGAAGTGTATGACATTTAATATTCAGATTTGAAGTGTACTTGCAACCTGCTGTTTGCTCTGTTTAAGTACTTGTATAATATGGTGTATGTGATCTGAGATCTGACTAGTTGAGGCTTGTTACTTTGGGAGACACTTGATCTATTATATTTTGGTTCTATCAATTAGTATTCTGCTCGTATGTGTGTGTGTGTGTGTGTGTGTGAGTGTAATTCATCAAAAATATTGTTGTGTGATGATGATATTTGTTCAGTCCGAAGACATGTGTGTTTCTTACTTATTTTGTTGACAAGTGACAGTTTGTACTGTTACATTGTGTCCCTCATTTCGAATGTATGAGATCTAGCTATATATGTCATATATATTCTGTACTTGCTGATTAGTGTCCAGTTTATTGTTCTTGTGATATATACACATATGTGTGTGTTATGTTCATGTCCTTTTTACTTCTCTTGTCATTGATGTTAGCTTGTGTTAGTATCTTAATTTCTCAAGTATTACAAAAATACCAAAAAGAAAGTTAGTAAAATCTGAATCTACCTTTGCTTATCCGCATTTTCATTGGCGACAATCTTGATAGTTTAGGTTTACTTTCTGTTCTCATCATCTAAATTCTGTCACCTAGCTTTAGCCAGAGCATAGTCGCCGTCGTCTAGTCCCCGTGGAGAACACGACATCCGCAGTTCGGGCGAAATATCCCACTATACTTACATCTGATCACCGTTGGATATCATCTACATTCCACCAGATTTTGCCACATGTAGAATCTAGAAGACTCCACATGTAGAAGCATAATGCATAAACCACCAGAATCTCATGCGTGCAATGGATGTGTACCTTACTAGTAGTTGGTAATAGTAAGAAACAAATTCCGGGTTTGGCACGAGCTCGTACTGTGGGAGCACCACAAGGCCTGCCGCAGGAGTTACATTTCCCTCTCGGTGCCCACGGGACCGAACTTCAGTGGCTTAGTGCCCGGCCTATGAGAGCAAGTACAATAAGGTGACGTAGGCGGGCTGTAAGACATTAAATATTATATTTTTGCTTAGTTGGACAAGAGAGAAGATGAAAGAGAAGAGAAGCGGGCTACTAGTTAACAGCCGGTTGCAGCACGTGCTCCTAGGCATTTTATGAGAGAGCGAGGTGGGTCATGTAACAACAAAGTAGTACATATTAATATTCAACTATTGTACTTGCTGGCTACAAGCTTGGCTATATGTGACGTGGCAACATCATATAGCCACATATAGCCAGCAGCCGGCTATATTATTAACCATGCTCTAAGTCAATGACATGCGGACGTTAAATGCGGTTAGCCCACATGTCATTCTCATGGTGGTGGTGTGGTTCGCGACTCACTCGTTCGGGATGAACCGGCTGGTGGTGGCGTGGCCGTGGCGAGGGTGCCACAGCTGGGCGTCGGGGCGTTACGAGGCGTAGATGGCCACACCGGCGGGTACAACCTGTAGTACAGAAGTACTCCAGCTGAGGATTGATGCCCGGGACGAAATGTGTCACAGCTGCTGGATGAAAATTCGATGGTGCGGGACGTGTGGTGTCATGGGTTCGTGCTGCGTCGTGGGAATCGCGTGTGGCTGTGGTAGAAACTTGATGCTCGCCGCATTTAAGGTGGCCCACATGTCATCCACACAAAGGCAGAGGGGCGGTGCGGCCGAGAGGGGTGAGGCGCACGTCGGGGGACGTGGTGCCGTGGGTTGGAGCGGCGTCGTGGGAATCGCGAGTGGCAGTGGATGAAAAGTGATGGTCGCCGTAGTTGAACTTCCATGGACAAGCTGTCATGTCTACGGACACATGCAATACATACCGATCACTAGGAGTAGTAGAGAAAGCTAGGCGGATAAATAGTTCCTTATAGTCAAGCGGACCCACGCTACTACTTGTTCCAAAGACATGCACACCATCGAAATAGTCCATCTATATCAATATACATAGAGAGGGATTTTTTTTACATGAGAGGAAATAGTTCATCCATCCATAATGCCCTGCTGCTGGTGCAGCATCTTCTTCTTCTTCTTCTTCTTCTTGTTCTCATTTTCTGTGGGAGACGGCTTCGCAACAAGCTCTCTCGACCTTGCAGCTATCTCGAAACTCACACGGGCATCGAGGGCAGCATATTTTATCCGCTCGTACGTCAAGGGATAATTCTCCCATCCAGACGACCTTAATGCCAGCGTCTCGTCACCCTTCTAAAGATTTGTTCCTAGCACAAAATTTGCTACGTCGAATAGGGATGGTGTCGGTTTATCACAATCTTCTACAGGAATTTTTATTCTGGTTTGTAGGTCAGCGATGCTTTTCAAATGAAGGTTGTACGGCTCCAACTTCTGTTTGTCCCCTGCGATGGCTGCCCCACAGAAGTATATGTCCTCCCGAGACAAGAAATCGTGAAGCTCACCTGGTATGGAGGGCGCGTGTATGATGTGGTACACCAAAACATCATCTTCGAGGCACAGCTGAAGGACAACGGCGCGTTGGATCTTCCCAGTGGCACGCTCCGTGTACTCTACGTCGAGACCGATGACATTCATCTCCACCATTTGGAGGGAGTTGGATACATTGTTGATCCACTTCCGAACAACCCTTGGGTGGTCGGTGACTGTGGCAACTATGCTCAACGAGCCTTCGACGAGGACATGTTGGACGCTAAAAACCTGCATCTCGATCTCTTTCGCCATTTGGAACCGCTGGACCAGAGGGCTATGGTTTGGAGAATTAGGATTAGATGGCTAATCTAACTGAAGATGATGATTATTTATATGGGCTTCAGAATTACTCCAGGAGGATGTGAAGAGGTTAAAACAATGTGAATGCAGTGTGGTTCGGATGCAAATGAAGATCAAGGAGTAGTGAAAAAGCCGAGGAAAATCGGTTTCCGATGGAAAAGTAAATGGGAGAAGTTATGCGCATGCATGAGGAGAGGTGCGGTGGTTTGACTGCTGCATGAAATGGATTGGACGGGCTCTTCGGTTGCCTTTTCTCTCTCCCACGTGCACAGAGTGGCCCACTTGCATGCTGCAGTTTATTGGCTGGAGTCGAGCTGCAGCTGCTCATGCGTACGCTAATTAATGTTGTGAATGCGGGGCGTGGAGGGAAATGGGCGCATGCAAAAGGGTATATACGCAGACTAATTAGAGAAATACTGAAAAAAGTTATGCGCAGACAAAAGAGGACCGGAGGGAGTACTACTCATGTTCCTACTACGGTTAAGGAATATGCGGTTATCCTAAAAAAAAGAAAAGTCCTTCTTTGCGCTTCCGCATGCATGAGAATTTGGTTCTGCTTGCAATATGGATGATAGCTGGAGGATGAAGTGAACCCAGAGGCATGCTAGCATGGGCGTGTACCCATGTTCCTACTACTCCTACTAGTAGTAGTACAACTTTGGTACACTTGATGGTCAAAATAATATTATTCATCCGGTCCTCACAGTGAAGTGACAAGACCCTGCGCCCGAGGTGACACCAGTCCAGGCGGCGTGTCCGGGTTACCAAAGTCAGCCTCACCTTGTGCACTGTGCAGTCACTGTCATCGCCGATGTATAGCATGCCTCGCCTCGTCTCCCTCTCCCCTAGCACCACTCCATCTCCATCTCCGTCTCGCCGGAGATCCTGAGGTCACTCTTCATTATCTCACTGTGCCCCCGCATACCCTCGCCTCGCCTGCCTCCCACAGTACCACTATTCCCTCGCTAGCCGCTCCAGCACCGACAGCCTTCTCCCCCGTAAATCAAGCCCCCCAAAACCCCACCTTCCAAACTCCACCATGGCCGAACGTGAACCGCGCAGGATCCATATGAGCCGCGATTGGAGCTATCTCCCCAGTGACGTCCTCGACCTCTGTTGTTCGTGTATGGATATGTTGAGCGCCCTGCGGCTGGCTGCATGCTCGAGGGGCATGCACACGGCCATCGTTGAAGCGAGGCCTAATCTTTTCAAGACACCCTGCGGCTGGCTGCATGCTCGAGGGGCATGCACATGTCTTATGAACTATCATGTCTTGCTGTTTATGGCAGTAGTAGTCACTAGTCAGTGTTTGAATGTTGTATATATCGTTGTTTCGAACTGTTTATTGTCTTGAACTACTGGTGGGCTAAATGAGGGCATCACCATTCTCCAGTGTTCAGAGTGTATCTCCTTTTTTCAAGTTATATAATTTGAGCTCAGTGTCTTTTCGATGATGTACACTTCTTTGGGCCAGTGTGGTGTCGTTGAATATGGGCCGAGTAGTAACGCAAGCCAAACAGGTCAATTATGACTCTTAGGCCGGGCTCTCAAAAGATCCTAAAAAAGGCCGGGCTCTCCAAAAAAGAAAGAATAAGGACTCTTAGGCCGACATGTGGGCGCCACCGGTGTTTTCGTGCGCTTGCGCGCCGAGAGCATATTGGCGCGTGTTCGAAATTCAAGCTACCTTTTCATCCCCAATCTCCCGCCCCTCCCCCACTTCTGGAATCTCGATTCCTACTCCAGCTTCCCCAAATCCCCCTCATGTACTCCCTGTACTCAAGCTCACTATCAAGTCGCCGGTCAACGCGGGCCTCCGAGCCGGAGATCCTGAGGTTCGTCCTGCCTTTGGTCGCTGCGTGCTGTCGCTCAACAGTGGCATGGCGGCGCTTGACGACCAGCTTGCCGACAAAGTGCTGATGGTAACCATCAACGGCGACCGGCCTCCCATCTCGCAGGACGACCTTGTCAAAGCTCTTGGCATTGCGCACGGCATCCAAATAAGTGACTTGCTCGTCGAAGTCTGTCCGCCATCGGCTGATTTCTTCGTCAGGTTCTGGACAACTTTCAGCTGCAGTCGTGTGTTCGAATCTTCCCGGCGTTTGTTCTGCGATGGCGCGCTGGTGAGCTTTGATCGGTGGCACCCAGGATGGGGCTCGGTGCCCTCTGAGCTTGAGTTTTTAACAAAGCTTACCTTCCACGGCATGCCTCGACGTGCTTGGAACAGCGAGTCCATGAATGAGCTTATCAACGACCTTGGAGGTGAGCTCGTAAGTATGTTTGTTCCTCCAGACGGCTGGGCTCTGACGGTTATGGCATGGATGAAGAAGCCGTCCAACATATAAGGTGATTGGTGTTGAGATACCGGTGCAGGAACTGGGGTTGTACTATTCGTCGCCACCAAGGCCGCCGTGGACCACGTTAGGGATGTACCTGTATCGAGTGTTCGTGCATGACAAAGAAGTGGTCAATCAATCAATCGAAGTCCTGCCGCCGCCGCTGGTGCCAGGGTCCGTCGACGACGTCCATTACAGGAGTCAACGTCAGACTTTCCCCGTGTTGCTCGGAACGATGGATGGCACAGGGCCTACTCCATCGCGCGGCGGAGGCCACTGCTTCTTTGGGAGAAGAGGCGGGGCTGCCTGCCTGGATGTGCTCTAATTTGAGGTAACAACTGAATCTTGTCAGATACTCCCTCCGTTCCAAAATTATTGTCTTAGATTTGTCTACATACGGATGTATCTATTCACATTTTAGTGTTAGATACATCCGTATCTAGATAAATCTAAGACAAGAATTTTGGGACGGAGGGAGTACTAGTTAAATCCGAGCAATGGGTGTGAAGCACTGATGTGCCAGTACATTTCATTGTGACCTATTCTAATTTTGTACCTGAACTTTTTTTAGAAAGGGCTGTACGTCAACTTAATGTGCTAGCATAACTTATTGTGTTGTCTGTCTGTTTTCTTTGCACAACATTCAAGATATTTCCATGTCATTGATAAAGAAGATGAACCGTTATGTACGAGTTCGTTGGTTTCAACATAGCCCTACCCGTAGCGATCCACTGCTTCCATCCTGATTGTGTCGCCTGCGTGAATTTTTTGTATGCAAGTTAAGTGTGCTATGATGTTCTATATGATTGTGTCAACTATATAAGTTTTTACAAAGCATCAGCAATGCATATGGCTGAAAGATGTATTTACAAGCATCGACCGATGGGTCTCTCTCTCTCACACACACACACGCACGCACGCACAAGTGGGACCCGTTGAATTATTTCTTTGCTCATGACAGCTTTTAATTAGGTTCCACTGTAATCTAACTTTTTTCTTAAGTTATTAATTGAGCTCAGTGACTTCAAAAAGTTGTACAGAAGCCTTGTTTGGGCCTTTCCGGCGTCGCCGAATGTGGGCTGAGTAGCCATGTTAGGTTGTACTGTACTACACAAGCCTTTTTTTCAACATCAGCAATGCAACTGGGCCGACAGTTGTACACAATATCCGGGTCAACTTGTTATTCTCCGCCCCGCTGGGCTGCAAACTTTCCTAGGAGGTATGCATTAGGCTTAACAAGAAAATGGACTTTAAGAAATAATAAATGGGATGTAATTATAATAACTGGGCAGTAACTATAAAAAGATGCACCAAACGCGTAATTAGTTTAAAAAATATATTATTTTTGGAATTTGAAAATTTTAACTTCATTACTTGTTGCGCGCGCAATATTTCGTTGGATTTTAACGTAATACAACTTTATTTTAAAATTATATTTAATCTGACTAGAAATTTTGGATAAAAATATTTGGGATCCCATAAAAATGTGGGATTTTTTTTAATTCTGTTTTGAGCGGTTGGTTGAAATTATTAATCGTTGTCCTAGCTAGAAAATGGGCTGTACTTTTAACAAACTGTAAATGGGTTGTAATAAATTCCATTGGAATTAAAAAATGGGTTGTACATTCTTACAAATCGCAAATGGGATATATGTTCTCTGCCACACACTTGTGGGCCATCTAAGTTGACGCGTCCCCTAAAAAAACTAAGTTGACGCGTATGCAAGGCTTTGTCAACAACACACCGTTCTGGCAGTTGTGGCCGTTGGATGTCCATCCAACGGATGTCGTGCTTCTTCAATCTCGGATATTCTTGCTTCAGCCGCCCAAAAAATGATTCCTCCCCCTGACATCTGGGGCGCACCGTTTCGGAGGCTGACCTGTGGGCCTACTAAGTTGACGCATACCAAGGGCTTTGTCAACTTAGTCAATATAAACGATTCTAGCTGCAGTGACCGTACGATGTCCATCCAACGGCCGTAGTGCTTCTTCAACCTCTGGTCTTCTTGCTCCAGCCGCCCAAAGCAGCGCCGGTCGTGCCGCGTGCTCCTGCCTCCCGTGGCCGCCTGTGATGCCGCGGAGGCCTCACCGCCCCTACTACTCCCACCGCTGGCCAGGCCATCCCTCTACTCACCCACACCCCCTGTTATTCCGCGACGACGGCAGCCTCACACCGCAGTCGAACCAGTGAACCCTCGTACTCCTCTCCGTGCGGGCTTCCACTGCCGCGTCTTCCCCGGCTCCGCGTCGTCCCCTTCCTAGGCCTCGCCGTCGTCCACCGCCCTGGTGCTCTCGGCGCGGTGTGTTCAACGTGGTCAAGGAACGGCTTCCATCGGACGTGGACTGTACGTGGAGAGGCTGACAGCTGGGTCCACGACGGCAGCAAGGAAGTGCCTCCTTATTATGCGGAAAATAATGATTCCTCCACCTGACAGCAGGGACCCACCAGACGGGCCACCGTATTTCGCGAAAAAACGTTTCCCACTGACTGCTGGGACCCACCGGACGGGCCACCATATTGCGCGAAAAAATGTCCCCCCGCTGTCAGCTCGGATCCACCGGTTGTGCCTCCTTATTACGCACAAAAAAATGAATACTCCCCCTGCTGGTTGGGACCCACCTTGGTGGGAGGCTGACTTGTGGGCCTACTGAGTTGACGGGGACGGAGTGCTTTGTCAACTTAGAGAATATGAACGATTCTAGCTCCAGTGACCGTACGATGTCCATCCAACGGCCATAGTGCTTCTTCAACCTCAGGTCTTGTTGCTCCAGCCGCCCAAAGCAGCGCCGGTCGTGCCGCATGCTCCTACCTCCCATGACCGGCTGTGCTGCCGCGGAGGCCTCACCGCCCCCTACTATTCCCACCGCTGGCCAGGCCATCCCTCTACTCACCCACACCCCCTGTTATTCTGCGGCGACGGCAGCCTCACACTGCAGCGAACCAGTGAACCCTCATACTCCTCTACGCGTGGGCATGCACTGCCGCGTCTTCTCCGGCTCCGCGTCGTCCCCTTCCTAGGCCTCGCCGTCGTCCACCGCCCTAGTGCTCTCGACGCGGCGTGGTCAACGTGGTCAAGGAACGACTTGCATCGGACGTGGACTGTACGTGGAGAGGCTGACAGCTGGGTCCACGGCCGCAGCAAGGAAGTGCCTCCTTATTACGCGCAAAATAATTGTTCCTCCACCTGACAGCGGGGACCCACCAGACGGGCCACCGTATTTCATGAAAAAAAACATTTCCCCCTGACTGCTGGACCCACCAGCTACATCTTCGCACGCAAGGAAGTGCGTCCGAAAAAAAACGATTCGCCCCCCTGACTGCTAGGACCCACCAGCTACATCTTCGCACGCAACGTACGTAGAGGTCGGGACCCACCTGGTCGAAGCGTACGTAGCATTGTCATTCTAGTCGCGAACGTGTACGTACATACTGGTCGATGTAGAGGCACGCACGTGTCGTAGTAGAGGCGCGCACGTAGCATGTACACGTACGTACAATGGCCAGTGTGCAAGAAAGAAAATACGGCCATGTACGTACATACGGGCAGGGTCTCGAACGCCTACTCATGCATACGTACGGCCAGGGCTCGTGTACATGGCTGGGTCGGAATGGAGAAACAGCGTCGTCGTCGTGTTCATGGGGAGCCAACCGGCTGGGTCGGAACGGAATGCGTCGTCGTGTTCATCGGGAGGGCTTGGACGGAACAGCCGATGGAAACGAGGCCTGGCGTACCGCAGAAAGGAGGAAACGGCCTTGTGTTCGACCGTCCATGTTCGAAACGGGATCCTGTTCATCGAGAGGGGTCTGGCGTACCGCAAAACGGAGGAAACGGACCTCCTACAGGCGAAACGGGGGTCCTGTTGATCGGGAGGGGTGTGGCGTACCGCAAAACGGAGGAAACGGACTTGTGTTGGAGCGCTACGGTCGAAACGGGGGTCCTGTTCATCGGGAGGGGTGTGGCGTACCGCAAAACGGGACTCCACGGGATACTGTTCATCTCCACCGTCGACCACCTCCAGCCTCCACGGGCTACTGTTCATCCACCGCCGACCTCCTCTAGCCTCGACCTGCGACTGTTCATCCACAGGCTCCTGTTCATCCAGCCTCCACCACGCGCTACTCCACCGGCTACTGTTCAACCAGCCCTCTCCACGGGCTCCTGTTCAACCACCCCTCCACGGGCTACTGTTCATCCAGCCCTCCACCGTCTACTGTTCATCCTGCCCCCCACGGGGTGGTCCTGTTCATCCTGCCCTCCACGGGGTCCTGTTCATCCAACCCCAACCGGCTCGAACGATCGGGGTCCTCTTCATCCACCCCCCCGGGAACTGTTCATCCAAACCCCCCAGCAATGCTCACTGTTCATCCAGAGGCAACGCCACGGGGTCCTATTCATCCACCCCCACCGGGAACTGTTCATCCAACCCCCCAGAAACGCTCACTGTTCATCCAGAGGCAGCATCGATCGGCTTCAGTTAGCAGCAGTAGCGAAGGAATCACTCGATCGGGTTCAGTTAACAACCATCGATCGAGCGCTCGGGTTCAGTAATGCGTAGCTTGCAGTGCAATCGCTCGGGTTCGGTTAGAGCCCAACGCCTCGCTCGGGTTCAGTTAGAGCCCAACGCCTCGCACACACGCGCGTACGTACGAGAGAAACGCGCATCGCTCGGCCCCCGACCACCCACCGTAACCGGGGACTCCCCGATATTTTCCACGCCCTCGCTTCTACCACGGTTTTTTCCGTCATGGACGGCCCAAAGAATGTCATGCAGCTGCGTCTCCGGCCCGCCCAGGATGAAAAGCCCATTTTCTGTCATGATTTTTTGTCATAGAAGTAGGACCCCACCACAGCTATGATGATACCAGGTTTTGTCATAATTATCGTCATAGAAGTGTCATAAGTATGACAGAAAAGATTTTCGTTCGGCCCAAAATGTCACGGATGTGTCTTTTTTTGTAGTGATACTCCCTGGAGGGGAGTCGGATGGCCATAAGGCCTTGGCTACACTCCGCATTGCGTGCCGAGCATGCTCGTGCAACTGCAACAGCCCTTGCAGGAGATCACTTGATGATCCGGACACCTCCTCTTCGGGACGGCCCGTCAACATACCTGGAATCACAGCTATATCAGCTACTTTTACCTCCAAACCATTATAAGGTCAGTTTGGCCACGTACTGAATATGCCGCCTCGCAGCCTTTTGTTCTCCTTCACGGAGTCGGCTAGCTGGGCTCGTACATCTTTCAGTTCTTCGCCCAGTTTGGTGTTTGAATCTTGGAGTTTGTTTTTCTCCTCTCTGACTCGGACCAGGATACGCTCGCCTACGGCGTGTAGTCTTTTCGCCTCTTTCTCTCCCGCTTGAGCGGTTTTCAACTTCTCTTCCAGTTGACCTGATGATCCTATTACGAGATAAGCAACAGCATTAGCACAGCTACTGTATAATTGCTATTCCTCGATGGAGGGGAACCTTACCAGAAGATGCCTTCTTGGACTCTTTCAGTTTGGCGGTAGAAGCATTTAGCTATTTCCAACACTGCTCCAGCTCCTGAGCTAGCAGGTTGTTCCTCTTCGTCAGAACCTGGTTATACATCAATCCTTAAATCACTTGTGCCAACTGCTTTCAGTCTCGGGGGCTACTAGCATGTGCTTATCCTTTTCGGACAAAATAAATCTTACCCGCACATCCATTAAATGCTACTTTGTGGCTCTGCTAAGCCCATCTCGAGCAGCTCGGATGTATGCGTCAGCCGAGCTGAAGGCATCAAACGCCTCTTTCGAACAACAGGGGTCTCGTAAAATGGCCCTTCAGCGCCGATGATTCATGGTGCTCTCCACTTCCGAGTTGGTGACGGACATATTTTCTGAGCCCTCGGCTGAAGGACAGTCCGGCATCACTCCCATATCGGCCCCCACCCCCTCGGCTGGGGCTAGATCCTGGCTGCTGGGAGTATTACTGCCGGGACCCCCGGACATAGTCCAGCGGACTCTTTTCCTGACACGGGATGAACATGAAAGTCACAGTTGGATGCGACTATTAAAAAACATATTTGCAAACCCATACCTCTTTAACGAGGGCCCGACTGGGTCTTCGCCTGCCTTCCTCTTCGAAGGCTTGCCCGGTGCGGGAGCCGCTCTCTTTGGAGTCGCTCCTGGAGTAGCACGGTATGTCGAACGCCTCCCCTTCGAAGCACGAGACAGTGCGCTGGGTGAGGCGGAAAGAGGGAATCCTTTCAGGGAAGATGTCTCCTGACTACTTACGTGTGAAGCGGGGAGAATATTAGGGTAATCGGTGATGATGGCCACTTCGATGCCGTCATAGCTCGCCTGGTAAAACACGCCATTCTCCAGCACCACAAATATATCCGGATCCTCTTCGAATCCGGGGTCAAGGTCCCGATTGTGGCCCTCGGGCTGCGGGCCAGGGCTGTAGAGCCCCTCGGAAGTCTTTCGCCAGTGCTGTTATAAATGGACGGGTTAATAAAGCTCAGGGAGAGGAATGAGTGGAGCAAAAGGTTGGGAGCTCACCCACCTAGGAGGATTGTACATGGAATATCCTTCTCTGTGCGTGATACGCAGGAACTCCTCTTCCTCACCCTTGAACAGTTCGGCCAATATTTTGGCTAGGGCGGCAGGGGTGTCTGGACCTGTCTTGCCGCAACGGGAGGCGTCATCTTCCCCATTGTAATTCCACATGGGAAGTCCTCTGTATTGGAGTGGCTGAACTCCCCGTACTATGGAGGTCGCCATCACTTCGACTATCGTATACCGGACTGGGCAAGCATCTTGATCTTGCTCAAGACTTGGCGAACTTCCGCACTATCTTCCTCCTCGGGGCTTCGAGGGCGCCAGCTCTGGCGCTTCTTCAGAGGAACACTCGCAAACTCGGGGAGACCTCTCCGGACTGGATCTGGAAGTACGACGTCATCTATGTAGAAACACTCGGAGGACCACTCTTCGGAAGCTTTCTCCGGTGTGCCGGATAGGTATCTGGTCTCAGCAATACGCCATACTTCGGCCCCGCCCACTTCGAATATCGATCCCTCGTGGTTGCGTGGGACAAGGCAAAACAGCTTTCTCCACAGATCAAAATGGGCCTCACAACCCAGGAATAGTTCGCATAAAGCGACACAACCTGCAATGTGCAGGATGGAGGCTGGGGTAAAATTGTGCAGCTGGAGGCCATAATACTCCAGAAGCCCTCGGAGGAATGGGTGAATGGGAAATACCATGACCCTCAACAGATAGGGGACGAAGCACACTCGTTCCCCTGCGGATGGATTAGGAAAATCCTCCACCTGGGTCTTGTCGTTGAAGGAAGCCAACCCTGCCCGAACAGGGACCAGATATGCAAGAGGGAGAAACCCCTGCGTTTGCAGCTTCTCCAGCTGGCCATGAGATACGGAACACCTCTCCCACTTGCCTTGCTCTAGGCCGGAACGGGAGGAGGAGCGGGGGATGCTAGCCATGTTGGAATGGCCTTTCCTAGCAATCTCTGTGGATTTTCTCCGCGTGGTGCCGAATGGGTCTGAGATCCAATCCCTTTAAATAGACGCTCTTCCTTGCATGGTCGGGGTGTTATTTGCAAAAAATACCCTGACCGTCCGCATTCGCTCCACGCGTGGAAGCTGAAGACATAGATGCACAGAAGCCGAGGGGTGTGGCATTGAATTATAAGCCGAATACATTAATTGGAAGTCGTCAGAGGAGGAACCCGCCTTGCAATGCCAAAGACAATCTGCGCGCCGAACACCTCGTCATTGAAGCCTGGTTCGGGGGCTATTGAGGGAGTCCTGGACTAAGGGGTCCTCGGGCGTCCGGCCTATTAGCCATGGGCCGGACTGATGGGCTGTGAAGACATGAAGACCGAAGACTTCACCCGTGTCCGGATGGGACTCTCCTTGGCATGGAAGGCAAGCTTGGTGACCGGATATGTAGATTACTTTCTTTGTAACCGACCTTGTGTAACCCTAGATCCTCCCGGTGTCTATATAAACCGGAGGACTTAGTCCGGAAGAGGAGATTCATTACCATAGTCATACATGCTAGACTTCTAGGGTTTAGCTATTACGATCTCGTGGTAGATCAACTCTTGTAATACTCATATGCATCAAGTTCAATCAAGCAGGAAGTAGGGTATTACCTTCATGGAGAGGGCCCGAACCTGGGTAAACATCATGTCCCCTGTCTCCTGTTACCATCGACCTTAGACGCACAGTTCATCGATGGGTTCTACATAAGGCGTCGGCGACCTTATGTACCCACACCCGAGGACACCAAATACCGATCTCGGTCGCCAAGCTTGCCTTCCACGCCAAGGAGAGTCCCATCCGGACACGGGTGCAGTCTTCTTTGTATCTTCACATCCCATCGGTCCGGCCCATGGCTAATAGGCCGGACGCCCGAGGACCCCTTAGTCCAGGACTCCCTCAGTAGCCCCTGAACCTGGCTTCAATGACGAGGAGTCCGGCGCGCAGATTTATCTTCGGCATTGCAAGGCGGGTTCCCTTCTTTCTGAACTCCAAGATAGTCTCCGGACATGATGATTGTATCCGGACCTGTAACACTCACCGCACACAACCACAGAGAGAACATAATATTCCACGGGTCCAATCCATTGACGACTTTTTATAACGTGACATCACGCCTGCCCGGTCATAATTTCGGAACGTTGTTTCGCCTGCGGCCCCACGTTCCGAAACGTGGTTGTCATTGACACGCCTTATCCAAGCAGAGATCGTGTCCCCTTATTAAGGGATTCTTTTATCGATACGGACGTGGGTAACCCAACCGTCCTTAGGGTACAACTCCTTGGGAATAGGCAAGGTTTAAGGCCCGGGAGGAGGCATTTGATATTCACAACCTTTATAAAGGGGTACAGACCCGTCTTTCTTCTCACGCTTGCTTCTTCCTCAACCTTACTACCTCGAGTTCTAACACCCAAGTTTCAGTCTCCACGAGCCTCACTCATGTCCAGACACAACCGTCAAGGCCGGTGGGCGGCTTCTTCTGTCACAGAGGAGGATATCGCGAAGCTTCGGGCGGCAAGATCTTTGACCGCGGAAATCCTCCATCGGCTTCCTGCGGAAGGGCAGGTTATTCCTACCCCTATATCCAGCGAGAGGGTCATGTTCGTTTCCCACTTCCTCCGAGGGTTAGGGTTCACCCTCAATCCCTTCGTCCGGGGGCTCATGTTCTATTATGGACTTGATTTTCACGATCTCGACCCGAACTCTGTTCTCCTTATCTCAGTGTTTATCGTCACATGCGAAGCCTTCCTCCAAACTCCTCCACACTTTGGCTTGTGGCTCAAGACCTTCAATGTGAAACTGCAAGTGATAGAGGGGGAGCAGGCGGAGTGCGGTGGTGCCTCAGTGAGCAAGCTTACCAGCGCGATTTGGCTAAACGGATCCTTCAAATAATTTTCCGACTTATGGCAGCAGGAGTGGTTCTATATCACCGAGCCCCGTGGTTCCAAGTGGGCAGCTGCGCCCGCGTTTCGATCCAACCCCCCAATTCAGCTTGCATCATGGATTAACAAGGGGTTAGACTGGGGATCAGTTGACAAGGTGCGGACTCTGCAAAGCCGCATCCGAAGCCTCATTGAAAAGGATATCAATATCGCCAACGTTATTCAGGTAATCTTAGTCCGCCGGACCCTGCCGTGCCAGCGACGGCCCCTTCGCCCGTGGGAGTTTAACCCAGAAGGGCCACGGATTCTTCAGAACTTCTTCGGCACTACGCACGAACGAATGTGGGAATTATTCTTCGGGAGACAAAAACAATGGCCGGACACCACCGAAGATACTGGCCTAGACTATAACCATCCGGGCACCCCGGTAAGTACTCATCCGCCGAACACCTCATAATCAGATATCATGTGATAAGATACTGAGCAAACCATCCTTTTCCAGGGCTGGATAAAGAAAGCGGAATGGATTAGGTGTCCGGCTCCTCTTCCTGAAGACTCAGCAGACTCCGTGTTAACACGGATGCTGGCACCGACACCGTACTAGATACCGGCAGGGGAGGGCAAGGTGGAGAGTGAGAAGACCCGGGATGACCTTCGTTCCGGAGGCAAATCAGATACTGAGTCCGGAGAGATCGATATTTCCTCGCCCGAAGACGAAGGTGAAAGAGAAGCCTGTATCCCTTCTCCATTCGGGAGGAAAAGGACCGCCTCCGAAGGTTGGGAGGGGCGGTCTCCTAAGAGAGGCAAGATGCCACCGTCGAGCGGCTTGGGATTGGAAGGTGATGCCACTGAACAGCTCCGTCATGAGGACAAGCCCTCAACCAAACCGTAAGTGAATCCGGGGTACTTTGATAGCGTCCCACTTC
Source organism: Triticum aestivum (assembly GCF_018294505.1). Lineage (NCBI taxonomy): Eukaryota > Viridiplantae > Streptophyta > Magnoliopsida > Poales > Poaceae > Triticum > Triticum aestivum. The sequence continues at coordinate 254,264,900 of NC_057799.1, forward strand.
TTTCCTGTTACCGAAGTGATACGTACCATGCGTGTATATTTTTACAGTCCGGCACAGAGTTCTTCTGGGCACTCCTCTTCCTCGGGAGATCTCCTCCCAGAGATGATGGAAAGCGAGACTCCTCCCCCGACCTCCTCTCCCAATAAGGCAGACGACTCCGAAGTGTCATCTCGGAGGGTTATTCTTGATCAACAAGCGGTGCAGGGGATGAAGGAGGCAGTACCCGAAGGTGGACCTCCAATCGTTCGGGATTCGGGGGCCAATAATGAAGGCCCCGGACTGTCCGGTTTTCAGCCAACGATGATTCTGGAGACGAGTGAACGGGTTCCTTCAAAGGATGGTCATGCTCCCAGAGCGGCTTCCGGAGACCCGGCGACACCGGATACATAGCAGGATATGCTACGAAAAGCATCTGTCCCGGAGGAACAACGTACCTTGATGGGTACGGTGGTTGAGAAGATTATGTCCGCGAAGAGCGGATTGAATGAAGCCTTCATGTGCCTGCTAAGAGGCTTCGAGGTTTGTAATATAATGTTTTCAACTATATTTTATTTGCAAAGATGCACCTGTGTATAGGTAGTAGTCCCTGAGACTCGGGTTGGCTCCACATGGGAGGCGAACGGAGGATCAAGAAGAAATACTCAAGGACTAATCTGATTAACTGAAACACAGGCTGCTTCCCCCCTGGCTACTTCCCAGACTACGGATATTTCCGAGCTGCAGCGGAAGCTTGATGTGGCAGGGGATGACATTGCATTAATCAATATGCGCCTGGACGAATCGCAAGGTATGTATTTGGGGCAGTCCCTTCACATACATTTTTGTTATATAAGCATGAGGCTGAAGGTTATATACTGGTATATGCATGACTGCAGATGGTGCTACCGCCGTTGAAATTCTTCGGGTGGAGCTGGCCCAGGCCAAGGAGCAGGCCCGGTTTAGTAATGCGGCTGCCGAGAAGGCATCGGCTGAGTTAAAAGCCGAGCAAGCTGCTCGGCACCAAGACAAGGAGAAGATATCCACGATGGCGCTCGAATTGAAAAATGTTGCTAGCCGCTGTGAACTTCTTGAGAAGGAAAGTGAAGCCAAAACGACTGAACTTGACAAGGCCTTACGAGAGGCGAGAGAAGCGTGGTCTGAATCCAGAGCAACCCGTGAGGAGATCCGGCAAGCTGGGAAGATTGCGCCCGGTAAGCCCTTTTTGCTACAGGCTAAGTTCGGCGGTCCGAACTATGCTCGGCTTAACCAAGTGTGGAGTTCCCCAGACGAGTTTCTAGACTTGCCGAAGAGTTCTTCCGATGTGGCGCAGTTTTATCAAGCGCGAGAGGGATATGCAACGGAGAAGCTTTTCTGGTCACAATTTGGTGCGTCGACGCGCCCTCTGCTGCTGAATGAACAGATGTCTCAATGGGCCGAGCTTCATAGGATATTCGGCACTGCTATGAAGAACGTCATAATCCGGCTGTGGCCGACTGAGCCTGTTCCGAATAGCTACTTCGGCTTGGTGCGGCAGCTCGTTGATGCGGTGCCACGTATCGACGCTGTGAAGCGGTCTGCGCGCATTGAGGGTGCACAGATGGCCTTTGCCCGTGTCAAGACATTCCGGGGGAGGATGAAGGCCATCGATGTTGCGGCGAAGAGTCCACCCAAAGGCAAGGACCATTACGAACCGGAGCATTATTTTGAAGACGTCCTAGAGGCTGCCCGCTTGATAGAGGGTCAATGCTCAAAAGACATAATGTTCGAGTGAGGTGTATGAGAATTGTGAAAGACAATTTTATAGTTAATCTATTTTTATATTTTGCTCGAAAGCTTGTGCTCCTCCTGTGCAGCCGTTTTAATATAATCTGAAAGTTTTCCAGTCGTCGGCTTCAGCCCCCTCGTAGGGAGTACGGGGGTGTTCAGAAAAGCATTTGATCACTCTTGACCCAACGTCTTGGTCCGTGAAGGAGGTGATAATGCGGCGAACCAGGCAATCAGACTACAGGGCGTTAACACTTTCACTTAGCCATAGGAGTTTTATAGGGGGACTACGATATAGCCCCTGGTATGCGTACGGCTTATTCCAATATGGTGCGTTACATATATGACCTGAAAAAAGGTCCTTCGTGTGACACGGAGGGAATCACGACAGATTCCGATAAGTCATCGAGCCAACTCTCGCAGCATCATGACAGTCGGTTTTCGGCTTTCTCTACTGAGGTGCTTGACCAGATGAACCGGAAGCACAATCGCAGTAGTTCTCCCTTTACTACCCTAGCCGATAGAGCGGAACGTAAGGTAGCAAGCACAGGAGCCGGGCAACCCAACCATTGACCCAAGACATGATTCGGAGCTGATGCATATAAGGCCAAACTCGTGACGCCGAAGTACGCTGAAAAGCTGTTCGGACTTTGTTGGCAACTCATTTGTTCCCATACCGAGCCCCTCGCAGGTTATGCCAAGGTATATCTGTGAGACAACCATAGGAGCCATATTCATTGGCGAAAAGACACAAATGATTAATTTGTATAATGTTTACTGGGACCTGAGCGATATGCCAATAATTACTTTATATATATAAAGACCTCAACCCCGGCTATTTGACATGCCCGGGGTCGAAGGCGGAGGAAAAAGGCACATTACAGGCTCAAAATAAAGAGTGCGGTCTACAAAAAGTTATTTTGGACCTCCTGTCGCACGTCTGCGTCGCCTGTCCTCGGCGAGGGGAATCCTTGACGAAGGTAGCCCCTTAGGTGAGTGTACGGGTCCGAACTCTGATGGAGTCGGTTTAGATGCTTGTCCTTTGCGTCACCTATTTTTAAGAGATAATGAAGAAAGAAGTAAAAAGAAAGTAGATAAAAAATGTTACTGGAATGCTTGCAGGCTTGTCCGTATTGTGCTTTCGCCAATGCCCATGGTATCTTGAGTGCGTAGTGATGTATGCGCGGTACAAATTTTGCGTGTATATGAGGTGGGCGGCGGAAGCCGAACTGCTACTTCCGCTCTAGGGTTGATCGATCCTCGGGGGGAAATTGCTCCTGACCCCCGGTGTTTGGTTGGTGAACCTCTCCGTCGTCCCTATCGCCTGGCGGCCTCCTCTCCTTTTGTTCGGCGTTGAGCTTACTGGCCTGCTTGAAGACCCAACAGTTTCTATTGGTATGATTAGCTGGTTTATCGGGGTGGCCGTGAATCTGGCAGGGTCAGTCCAATATCCTGTCTAGGTTGGATGGTCCGTCTCGATTCGCCTTGAGTGGCTTTTTCCGTTGACCGGGTTTGGGATTGCTGAATCCGGCGTTGACCGCTATGTCGCGTGATCTTTCATTATCATCGCGACTGTTGTGTTTGCTTCGTCATGGTTTGCCATTGCCGTCTCGGACTTCAGAAGTGCCCGGGTCGTTGGCGTTGTTTCTTCTACGAGCGAGCCAACTCTCTTCTCCCGCGCAAAAGCGAGTCATTAGAGCTGTAAGGGCTGTCATGGATTTAGGTCCTTCTTGATCGAGGTGGCGTGCAAGCCATTCATCCATGAGTTTTTTTATGATGAACATAAACCCTGCTAATCACCGTGTTCAAATTTGACACTTTTCCGGGTTCATTTATAATATTTAGGGGATTATGTGCATTTTGTAGGCATTAGTGCACGTAATTCAAATTCAAACAATTGGTGCATGAAAGGGTGCACAAGAACGGTCAGGAAAAACCATACTCGTGGTATTTAGTCATTTCTCAAGCCTTTTACAAGGAATGGGCAGAGATTTCAATGGAGTCAACCACAAACGCGTCATTTACTGGGTTATCAACTATAGAACAATGAAATATGTGCTTGAAAAACATGACTGCTAGCATGGTGCCATGGTATGGCCTCACCGTGCCCTGGTTAAAAGCTGAGAAGGTTTGATTTATGTCGTCATGCACGCCCTTCATAAATCGAACCATCACCGAGGAAGTTCAATGCATTCGAGAGGGAAATCACTAAGATTGAAGGGGAATCCAAATTTCCATCCTAGTTTGTCTTTCAGTTTATTTCCAATGATCAACATACCGCCTCAAATGAAACATGTTCAAATTTGACATTTTTCCGAACTCATTTACCATATTTAAGGGATTGTGTGCATTTTCTAGGCATTAATTATGCACATAATTCAAATTCGAACAATCGGTGCATGAAAAGGTGCACAAGAACGGTCTGGAAAACCATGCTCGTGCTATACAAAAAATGAAACACACGGTTGGAAAACATGACGCATGGCCTCACCATGCCCCTGGTAAAAATTGGAGAATGTTTTCCTTATGTCATGATGCGCGCCTTTCATAAAATGAACAATCATCCGAGGAAGTTTCATGGTTTCGAGGGGGAAATCACCAAGATTGAAGGGGGGGGTCCAAATTTCCTTTGTCCTTTGTCCACCAGGTTTTTTGTATGATGAGCATACAACCTGCAAATCACCGTGTTCAAATTTGGCACTTTTCCGGGTTCATTTGCCATATTTAGGGGATTATGTGCATTTCCTAGGCATTAATGTGCATAATTCAAGTTCAAACAATCGATGCATGAAAGGGTCCACAAGAACGGCCTAGAAAACCATGCTCGTGCCATTTAGTAAATTCTCATGCCTTTTACAAGGAATGGACATATATTTCGATTAAATGTGTGGCAATAGTCAACCACAAATGTTTGTTTGTTGGGGTTTCAACTATAGAAAAAATGAAATAAATGCTTAAAAAACATGACGCCTGGCATTGTGCCCCGGTATGACCTCACCATGCCCTGGTAAAAATTTGAGAAGGTTTGGCTTATGTCATCATGCATGCCCTTCATAAATCGAACCATCACCGTGGAAGTTCCCTGCTTTCGAGAGGGAAAATCCCCTAGATTGAAGGGGAATCCTAATTTCCATCCTTGTTTGTCATTATTTTTTTCCAACGATCAACATACCGCCTCAAATGCAACGTGTTCAAATTTGACATTTTCCCGGGCTCATTTACAATATTAAGGCGATTATGTGCATTCTCTAGGCATTAATGGACATAATTCAAATTTGAACAATCGATGCATGAAAAGGTGCACAAGAACGGTCTGGAAAACCATGCTCGTGTTATTTAGCACATTCTCATGCGTTTTACAAGGAATGGGCAGATATTTCAAGGAAATGTGTGGCAATAGTCAACCATAAACGCGTCATTTACTCGGTTAACAACTATACAAAAAATGAAACACATGGTTGGAAAACATGACGCCTGGCTTGGTGCCATGGTATGGCCTCACCATGCCTTGGTAAAAATTGGAGAATGTTTTCCTTATGTCGTGATGCGCGCCTTTCATAAATCGAACCATCACCGAGGAAGTTTCATGGTTTCAAGGGGGAAATCACCAAGATTGAAGGGGGGTCCAAATTTCCTTTGTCCTTTGTCGACGAGTTTTTTCTACAATGAACATACAACCTGCAAATCACCGTGTTCAAATTTGGCACTTTTCCGAGTTCATTTGCCATATTTAGGGGATTATGTGCATTTCCTAGGCATTAATGCGCATAATTCAAGTTCAAACAATCGATGCATGAAAGGGTCCGCAAGAACGGCCTAGAAAACCATGCTCGTGCCATTTAGTAAATTCTCATGCCTTTTACAAGGAATGGATAGATATTTCGATGAAATATGTGGCAATAGTCAACCACAAATGTCTGTTTGTTGGGTTTTCAACTATAAAAAATGAAACAAATGTTTAAAAAACATGACGCCTGGCATGGTGCCTTGGTATGACCTCACCATGCCTTGGTAAAAAATTGAGAAGGTTTGGCTTATGTTGTCATGCACGCCCTTCATAAATTGAACCATCACCGAGGAAGTTCCATGCTTTCGAAAGGGAAATCCTCAAGATTGAAGGGGAATCCAAATTTTCTTCGTTCTTTGCCCTTGAGTTTTTTTCTACGACGAACATACACCCTGCAAATCACCGTGTTCAAATTTGGCATTTTTCCGGGCTCATTTACCATATTTAGGGGATTATGTGCATTTTCTAGGCATTTAGCGCATATATAAATCCAATCCAGCTACAGGTGCACGGGTGTGATGTGGGGGACGTGGATTGCCATTCGATCCGACACATCCAACAGTGCACACGCGCGATCCGCGTGGCCGGGGTTCCAGCCAATCATAACGCAACACACAATAGGCTCAGCGGACACTGTTTCCAGAAGCGACGGAGATGAACCGTGTGCGATAATGAATGAGCAAAATTGTAAGGGAAGCAAACTTTTGTTGTCATTTGTGGTTGAGCTCTTGAATACCACCGCACTGTACGGCTGCCCGGCCCCTCCATCCCAGAGCTCTCTCCAGGCGTCGTCCATGGCACCGCGGCGCACAGTAACTGGTAAGGAAGCGATGGCATCCCACCGCGCCGCGTTCCTCGCCGCCCGCGACCGCACACAGGGTAAGGAAGCGATGGCATCTCGCCGCGCCGAGTTCATCGCCATCGGCGGCCAAACAGTTAGATGGGCGGACTTTGAGGCTGCCATGGCCGAATGGGTGGTGGATCTAGAGGCGGCCAAAGCCGCACAGAAGGAGCGGAAAAGGCAGAAAGCAGTCAAGAAAAGAGAGTCCCGCCGCCGCAAGAAAAAAGAGGCCGCACGCCATGGTGAGGAGAGCTTGGCGGAGATCGAAGCACGGTGGGCTGCCGCCTACAAGGCCGGGAAGGAGAACGCCGGCGTCTGGCCAGCATGCCCTGATGGCAGCATGTGAGAAGTAGTTTAAGTTTGTAGTATTAGAGCAAATTACCAGTAGTACTTTAAGTTTGTAGTATTAACGTACAATGTCGATAAGAGCATGCTTTGAGGGCTTTGAGCGTTGATTAGCATGTGTGCCCATGTGCGTTTTTTTGCAATAATTATTAGAAGATCACAAAACACACGGTTTCTATGCCGTACCCATCTGCGTTTTTTGCATTAATGACCCATAAGTCAGTTACCTATGCGATATTTCCTAATAAACCAGGCATACCACTGACCGGAAAAAATATAGTACACGTGTACATTTTTTGGAGACGGGATCTGCCAACTTTCTTTTTTATCGCACACGAGTATTTTACGCGCTTCGTCTATGTTGTGTGTTCCCCCCGCCCAAGTTTCAAATTTTGCACCGAAATTTTCGTTAGGCGCGCGATTTTGGAATTTATTCCTCCAACCACATCCCCTTCCCCTCAGTATCCCCTCTCCCTCGCGCCTCCCCCTACCGGCATCTCAAACCACCGCCGCCGCAACCACAGCTTCAACCACATCTACTTTCTGCTCGGATCCAGTCAGGTAACCCACCGATCTCTATCACGTCCCCGACCTGATTGCTTAAATGGCGCCGGCGAAACATCCTCATGCCTCCAAATCCCCCCCCGCCAGGAGCTGATGGCGGTCCATGGCGCGATGGCCGCTATGCGTGTTGACCCGGAGGAACACCTCGCCTCCGCCGCCGCCGACATGGTGCAGGCTCTGGCCCAGATGAAGTCCCCCAGCGACTACCCCCCAGGACTTAACAGGTAAGATCTGGCCAGCTAAATCTTACCAATACCACTTGCAACGGCTATGATTTGTGTGGTTGATGTATTAAGCATGTTCGTGCCTTGTTTATTTCAGTACTACACACTGTGTGATGTTCAAATATTACCGTGTCCAGCTCAATTTCACCAATACCAGCAACAAACTTACAATACATGACACAGGATATCACTAGAGATGCTGCCAATTTGCTATTTTTAGTGGATGCTAACCCTGTTGCACTTAACATGCATGTCCATGTACTTACGAAGGGTCATAATGGCCGATGCTTTTGTTTGCCATCGAGGTTAGCTGCATCCCATGTCTTACAATATTTCACATAATTTGTGCAATTGCAGTTTAACTTCTACCCATTTACTGGTTGCCTGTAGGTAAACATGTCAGTGGCACTGATCCACGCTTCGACCCGGAGGAACAGCTCGCCTCCGCCGTCGCTGACTTTGGGCGACCTCTGGCCAAGATGAAGTGCCCCAGCAACTACCTCTCAGGACTTACCAAGTATGCACTCACCAGTTCAATCTTACCAATACCAGTTGCAATTAATGGCTATGTTCTGTACGGTCGATGTATTAAGCATGTTCTAGTAAACATGCCTAACACGTTTTTGCTACTATCCCTACCTTTTTATAGACATCTGGGCCATTCTGTGCTCTGGCAACACCTGCCTTGTGATGTTTAACTATGCCAATTGCATTTTTATCAGTACCGGTTTCAATGTTTATTAAGCCTGTTGCAATTAACAGTTGAATCCATTTTTAAGCAGTTGCATTTCAATGGCTACAAACTTACAAAACATGACTTAGGATGTTGTTAAGCCTGTTGCAATTAATAGTCGTATCCATTTTTTAATCTGTCCATTTGCTACCATGCTACTCTCCGCAATGAAGATATACTAGAGATGCTGCCCCATTTGCTATTTTTGGTGGATGCTAACCATGTTGTACTTAAACATGCTTGTCCATGTACTTAGGCAGGGTCATAACGGCCGATGCTGTTGTTTGCCATCAAGGTTAGCTGCATCCCATGTCTTACAATATTTCACATCATTTGTGCAATTGCAGTTTAACTTATACCATTTACTGGTTGCCTGTAGGTACACATGTCAGTGGCACTGATCCACACTTCAACCCGGAGGAACAGCTCGCCTCCGCCGCCGCTGACTTTGGGCGGGCTCTGGTCAAGACGAAGTGCCCTAGCAACTACCTCTTAGGACTTACCAAGTATGTACCCACCAGTTCAATCTTACCAATACCAGTTGCAATTAATGGCTATGTTTTGTACTGTCGATGTATTAAGCATGTTGTAGTAAACATGCCTAACACGTTTGAGCTATTTTCCCCACCTTTTTATAGACAACTGGGCCATTATCTGCTCTGGCAGCACCTGCCCTGTGATGTTCAACTCTACCAATTGCATTTTTATCAGTACCGGTTTCAATGGCCATTAAGCCTGTTGCAATTAACAGTTGTATCCATTTTTAAAGAGTTGTATTTCACTGGCTACGAACTTACAAAACATGAATTAGGATGTTGTTAAGCGTGTTGCAATTAACAGTTGTATCCATGTTTTAATCCATCCCTTTGCTACCGTGCTACTCTTTTGAAATGAAGATATCAGTACAGATGCTGCCGTTTTATTACCATTTGCTATTTTTGGTGGATGTTAACCCTGTTGTAGTTAACATTGGATTTCCATGTACTTACACAGGGCTACAATGGGCGATGCTGTTGTTTGCCGTCGAGGTTAGCTGCATCCCATGTCTTATACACCATCTATTCCTAAATATAAGTATTTTTGGAGATTCCAATATAGACTACACAAGGAGCAAAATGAGTGAATCTAGATTCTAATCTAAACTATATCTATTTCTATATACATCTGTATGTAGTTCATATTGAAATCTCAAAAAAATACTTGTACTTAGGAACATAGGTAGTTGTATTTTACATCATTTGTGCAATCTCAGTTTAGCTTCTAACATTTACTGGTTGCTTGTAGGTACATATATGAGGGGTACTGATCCACGCTTCGATCCCTTTTGCATATGGGGCAATGAGATATTCATGAACAAGTGTCAAGTGAGGAAACTAAGAAAGATTGTTAGGCGAAAGAAACGGGTGATTGGAATTAAGCTCTTTATTTACACTTTGTCGAAGACACCAGTGAACTTTAGGATGGTACGTAATGTGTTTCCTTTTCCCCCTGCCCACAACAAGTTACTCTATTAGACCTCAGTATCTGATATTTTTCTCTTTTCAGTGGTTTCCAAAACTATTTACTGATGATTACCTTGCAAACTACATGACCGAAGTGGAGGCAACTAAGGTTGAAGTATATAATTCATGCTACCATGATAATGCTCTAGAAGTCTTCCTGAAGGCGGTGAAGGATGGGCGGGCAATCGTCACAAGGGGTTGGACAAAAGTGGTTCGTGCCTATGGCATGCAGGAAGGCACATTATGGGCATTCCGCTTCTTCAACACCGTTGGCAGTCAAAATGATTTACACTTGTCTCTTCACCTTTACCGCCTTTAAATATTGTGGTTCATCATAGTTAATTGCTGCATAATCCTGTAATTACTGAACATATTGTACTGGCAATTTTATTTATGGAATCGTTGTTGAACCATTGTGCTAAGAATTTAAATTGCACGTTTCGTATTTCAAAATTTCCAATTAGAATAATAAATTACACGCAAAATAAAAATAGAATAGATGGTCATGGACCTTTGCAAACAGTTCTAGCAGTAAAAGTGCTTGCAATGGATATCCCAATGCCACACAGTTTTCTACATCAAATCGTGTGTGATGTAGTTAATGAAAGCAAATAGTTAACCAAGGCAGAGCGTGTGTGATAGTTACACCTTTCACACACGAGCATATACATAAAACCGTGTGGGATGTACATCCGAACGGAAACGTTTTCCCTGGATTGACTGTGCGGGATGTACATAAGAACGGAAACATATTCCTTGGATTGACTGTGTGTGATATACATATGCACGGAAATGTTTTTCTGGGATTCACCGTGTGGGATGTACATACCTATGGAAATGATTTCTGGGATTCACTGTGTGGGATGTACATACCTACGGAAAAGATTTCTGGGATTCACCATGTGGGATGTACATACCTACGGAAATGATTGGGTTTCTATGCCTCGCCCAATCGCACACGGCCCCAGCCTGGGCCCTAGAAGGGCCTATCCCCGACGATTTCTGCGTCGTGTGGGAAGGACACCCTATCGCACACACTCACTTGGCGACGGTTCCAAATGCCGTCGCGGTAAGGGGTTTTAAACCGTTTGTTTAGGACCGGCGCGCACCAGTGATGGCCTATAGGCACTTGTGGGAGTAGTTGCTATCAATTTTGTTGAGTTAGGTTCACTTTTATTATGAGTCACTAAAAAATTCAGAAATTTTCAGTGGGAGAAAATGTTTAGGAAAATGTTCCAAGGTGGTTCCTCGAACAAGAAATCCCCAAGGCTCCCGATACGTGAGCCGGATCTTAAACCACCACGAGAAGCCCTAGTGCGACCATGTGAATGGCTGTCAGATCACTTCATGACTCGTGCATGTTTCAAGGAAGAATTGGATATGTATGTGCACAACGCCGGCCTTACGGACTTCGTGTCAGATAAGTGCTTGCAATACTACAACCTTACTGATTCCTTTGTGCGGAGATTTGAGTATTCCGGCCAGCGCAATACACATTCTGTTTTATTTGATCTCTATGATAAATCATTTCGCATGGACCATGAAGATTTTAATGAAGCATGCAAAACTCTGCAATGGGGTACTTATACTGAACCTCGTAAATATGCTTTTGTTGATTTCCTGTCTAGCATCACTAGGGGAGAAACTAGAACTATAACACAAGCTACGATAGGGAGCATTCACTTTCCCGCTTTACATTATTTTGCTCTCATTATAGGTAGATGCATTAATGGTAAACATAACCATAGCCACCTTTGCTCTCCTGATTTAAGTGTCCTCAAGAGTGCAGTAATGGGTGATAAACATTATAACATGGGGGCTATATTGTTGCAAGGCGGTTGCATCATAATGCTTTAGAGGGAGATTTCTTTGGTGGAATTTATGCCAATCGTTTAGCTAATTATCTCAGGGTACCTATAAGAGAAAATGATATTCAGTTACCACCCGTTTACCTTTATTATGATGCTATGGAAGGTTTCCAATTTCTTGAGAGGGGCGAACAGCCCCTCCAGTACAAACTAATCTTTGACAGGGAATGCGTCTTCCATATTATGCTTCCCGCTCCTGCTTTCGTTGACTTACAGGTAAAACGAAGATACTTCATAACCAGAGAGGAGATTGAGGAGTATGAGAGAGCAAGGGAGACTGCTCGCCTCCATGAGGCATCCCTCCAAGCGGTAGCGGCCGCAACTCAGTACAACCCCAACTACGACTTTGGGTATCCGCCAGGCCAGCCGTGACCATAGACCAACTCAGGACAAAAGCCTAAGCTTGGGGGAGTACGTATCTCTCACTGACATTACATTCATCTTCACACATTCATTCTAGTTGTCGGTGTTCATCCTTTTTCATTGTATAATCCATGTTAGTTTTCTTGCTTTCTTCTTGTGTGTTCGAAAAACTATGATAAAATCCAAAAATATCTCTTGCTTCTTTTTAGTTTTCTTTCTAGTTTAATTAGTTGTAGTACTAAAAGAAAACCCAAAAAGATTTTTGATTCTTCTTTTGCTTGTTGGGAACTTTCCAGTGTAAATAGTTTTTCTCATTTCCGTTCTACTTTCTTAAGAAAAACAAAACCTCGAAAAATATTTCAGTGTGTTTCTTTGAAATTCTTTTCTTTTCTTTGGGTCGCAAGAAGAAGACCACGATGAAAATGCTGAGTGGCTCTCATATGCATTAATGTTGATCTAACAAAGAGCCCATATTACCTTGTCTTCTCCTTTGAATAAATGTTTGCAGATTCCAGCTTAGTCCACGACATGTGCACTCTTATTATTATTCACATCGTTCAGTCGTGCAAGTGAAAGGCAATAATGAAGATATTTGTTGAAATGATTGCGATGAAGAAAAGTTGGTATGAACTCGACCTATTTTGTTTTTATAAATATGATTAACTCATCGTTCCTGATTTGGCCCATTATGGATGAAACATGTTTGCAATGACAATTAGGGATTATAGTTACTCATGCCATGCTTATTTAGCTAGGCGTGGATAATGGTTTATCTTGTGTGCCAACATGCATTTAAAATGCTTATGATGTAGTATCATAGGATGGTATCCTCTTCTGAATTATTCAAGTGGCTTGACTTGCACATGTTCACGCATGTAGTTGAATCAAAAACAACATAGCCTCCACGATATTTATGTTCATGGTGATTTATATCCTACTCATGCTTGCATTCAATGTTGATTAATCTCAATGCATGTTTATGACCGTTGTCGCTCTCTAGTTGGTCGCTCCTCAATCTTTTTGCTAGCTTTCACTTGTACTAAGCGGGAATGATGCTCGTGCATCCACTTCCTTCAACCCAAAGTTGTTCCATATATATGAGTCCACCATACTTACCTATATGAGGTATTTATGTGCGGTTCCAAGTAAATTTGCATTTGCCATACTCTAAACCTTCAAATAATAATCTGTTTTGTATGCCTGAATCGCTCATGTAGCGACTGAGGGCTGTCAGTATCTTCCATGCTAGGTGGGTTATTCTCACGATAAGTGTTTATTCACTTGTCATTCATGAGAAAGTGGTTGGTAATTGGGATGCCTGGTTCCATAATCAAAATCAAATCAAAATATAATAATGAAATGAAACTCCCCCGGGACTGTTGTTGGTATGGACCATACCCGTGGATTCGGCTAGCCGTGTAGTGTGTTTGATGGTGGAGGGGGAGTAAAAACTTTACCATTCTATTTCGGAACCGCCTACAATGTGTCTAGCATGGAAGATAGTGAGATCTCTTGGTTGTTATGTTGACAATGAAAGCATGCCTCTCAAAATTATATTCATTTATGTTTTAAAAGCTTCGAACTCTGGCACCTCTGCAAATCCCTGCTTCCCTCTGCGAAGGGCCTATCTATTTATTTTTATTGTTGAGTCATCATCTTCTCATTAAAGCACCAGTTGGAGATCACTATTGTCACTTATATGATTTGTTTTTAATTGATGTTGAGTATGACTATGACTGGATCTCTTTTGCCATGAATTACAATGTCCAGCCAGTCCTTGATCTTCAAGGGTGCTCTGGATTTATGTTTTGCGGTCTCGTAAAGGGCTAGCGAGATACCATTTTATCATAGTGTATCATGATTGTTTTGAATAAGTGTGGTCATCCAAGATATCTTATTATTGCTCGCTAGTTGATTATGCCATTGATATGGGTAAATGTCAGACCTAAATGTTATTCTGAATATGGTTAGTTCATAATCTTTGTTGAAAACCTGAACATTGGCTAGACATATTTGTAACAACAAGATCAAACAGAGTTTGTAAAAGTTTTTATTTGTCACTTTCAATTTGTCAACTGAATTGCTTGAGGACAAGATATGGGTTAAGGTTGCGGGAGTTGATACGTCTCCATCGTACCTACTTTTCCAAACTCTTTTGTCCTTGTTTTGGACTCTAATTTGCATGATTTGAATGGAACTAACCCGGACTAACGTTGTTTTTAGCAGAATTGTCGTGGTGTTATTTTTCTGCAGAAATAAAAGTTCTCGGATTGACCTGAAATTTTATGGAGAGTATTTCTGGAATATATAAAACATACTGGCAGAAAAAGATACTAGAGGGGGGCCACCCAGGGGCGCGCCTACCCCCCAGGGCACGCCCCTGCTTGTGGGCACCCTGGACCATCAACAACCCTAACTCCAACTCCATATATACCTATTCACGGAGAAAGAAATCTGAGAGAAGGATTCATCATGTTTTACGATACGGAGCCACTGCCACCTCCTGTTCGTTATCGGGAGGGCTGATCTGGAGTCCGTTCGGGGCTCCGGAGGGTGGAATCCGTCGATGTCGTCATCATCAACCTTCCTCCATCACCAATTTCATGATGCTCGCCATCGTGCGTGAGTAATTCCATCATAGGCTTGCTGGACGGTGATGGGTTGGATGAGATTTATCATGTAATCGAGTTAGTTTTTTAGGGTTTGATCCCTAGTATCCACTATGTTCTGAGATTGATGTTGCTATGACTTTGATATGCTTAATGCTTGTCACTAGGGCCCGAGTGCCATGATTTTATATTTGAACCTATTATGTTTTCATGAATATATGTGTGTTCTTGATCCTGTCTTGCAAGTTGTAGACACTGATACGTCTCCAACGTCTCTATAACTTTTGCTTGTTCCGTGTTGTTATATTATCATTCTTGGATGTTTTACAATCATTTCATAGCAAGTTTATATCATTTTTTGGGACTAACCTATTGACATAGTGCCCAGTGCCAGTTGCTATTTTTTTCTTGTTTTTTACTTCGCAGAAAATCAATACCAAACCGATTCCAAACGCAGTGAAACTTCTTGAAGATTTTTTTGGACCAGAAGACACCTGTTGGGCTAAAGAAATACCAGAGGGGGGCTCCGAGGGGAGCACAACCCTCCCGCACCGCCTCTTTGCTCTAAAAATACCCCGAAATCCAAAAACCCTAGGGGAGTCGACGAAACACAATTCCAGCCACCGCAAGTTCCAAAACCACCAGATCCAATCTAGACACCATCACTGAGGGGTTCATCATCCTCATTGGTGCCTCTCCGATGATGCGTGAGTAGTTCATTGTAGACCTACGGTTCCGTAGGCAGTAGCTAGATGGTTTCCTCTCTCTCTCTCTCTCTCTCTCTCTCTCTCTCTCTTTTGATTCTCAATACAATGGTCTCTTGGAGATCTATTTGATGTAACTCTTTTTGCGGTGTGTTTGTTGGGATTCGATGAACTTTGAGTTTATGATTAGATCTATTTTATCTATGAAAGTTATTTGAGTTTTGATCTCTTATATGCATGATTACCTATAGCCTCATATTTCTTCTTTGAATCTCTGGTTTAGTTAGGCCGACTAGAACAATTTTTCTTGCCATGGGAAGTGGTGCTTTGTGATGGGTTCGGTCGTGCGGTGTTCTTTCCCACTGACAGAAGGGGTAGCAAGACACGTATTGATCCTTGCCATTAAGATAACAAGATGGGGTCTATTCCTACATGAATAGATCTTGTCTACATCATGTCCTTGTTCTTATTGCATTACTCCCTTTTTCCATGAACTTAATACACTAGATGCATGCTGGATAGCAGTCGATGTGTGGAGTAATAGTAGTATATGCAGGCAAGAGTCGGTCTACTAATCTTGGACATGATGCCTATATAATGATCATTGCCTGGACATCATCATAATTATTTTAAGTTCTATCAATTGCCCAACAGTAATTTGTTTACCCGTCGTATGCTATTTTCTCGAGAGAAGCCACAAGTGAAATCTACTGCGCCCGGGTCTATTCTTTATCATATTTGCTTTCCGATCTATTATTTGCCACTTTTATTTTCAGATCTATTATTCCAAAAACCCAAAAATACCTTGCTGCAATTTTTTGTTATTTCTTTTATTTCGCGTTTCCGCGAGATCTATTTATCCAATCTACTACAAACCAATCTACATTTTATCCGGGAGGGATTGACAACCCCTCTTACGCGTCGGGTTGCAAGTATTTGTTCTTTGTGTGTAGGTACCGTTTACATTGTGTTGCTTGGTTCTCCTACTGGTTCGATCACCTTGATCTCATCACTGAGGGAAATACCTACCGTAGTTGTGTTGCATCATCCCTTCATCGTCCGGGAAAATACTGACGCGGACACGAGCCATCAGACACCTATTACGAGTTATGATCTGCATATCCCAAGGTGCAATAATTGGGATTCTTTCTGGTGATTACCGTAGTTTGAGGAGTTCATGTATTTACGAAGTGTTAATGCTTTGTTCTGGTTCTCTATTGTAAAGAGGCCTTAATATCCCTTAGTTTCCATTAGGACCCCGCTGCCATGGGAGGGTAGGACAAAAGATGTCATGCAAGTTCTTTTCCATAAGCACGTATGACTATATACAAAATATGTGCCTACATTACATTGATGAATTGGAGCTAGTTCTGTGTCACCCTAGGTTATGACTGCTACATGATGAATATCATCCAACACAATTATCATTGTCGTTCCAATGCCCACGAGCTTTTCACATGTTGATATTTGCCAAGTTCCTTCCATTGCTACTGCTGTTACAATCACTACAAACTGCTACTGTTGGTATTACCACTGTTACCGTTACTATCATATTACTTTGCTACTAAATACATTGCTGCAGATATTAAATCTTTCAGGTGTGGTTGAATTGACAACTATTTATACTCGTGAATATTCTTTGGCTCCCCTTGTGTCGAATCAATAAATTTGGTTTGAATACTCTACACTCGAAAACTATTGGGATCCCCTATACTTGTGGGTTATCATAGTTCTATGTTGCCTCTGTAAAAAAAATCAAGGGGGGAGGTAGCGTATGTCATTTCACACACAAAGGTGACACATTCCCTCTCGGAACCACGAGCCATCTTGAGTGAAGCTCCGGTTTGCAAGAAGCTTATACCTAAACTTGTCCCAATTCGGCCAAATTTTTTACCATAGCATGTTGGTGCCATGACATGACACCATGCCAAGTTTCATGATTTCCAGGTGAGTTTTGGATTTACAGGAATTTAAAAACCAAGTTTCTCAATGTTCCTGGATGAGCTACGATGCTCAGATGTTTGAATTTCATTCCCATTTCTTGCATGGGACCAAGAAATTCACCCAAGGACGCACGTGCAATTTTTCAACCAACTTTGTGCACTAGAGCATGTGCTTGTAGTTCAAATTTGAATTATGCACATTAAATGCCCAGACTCAATTAATGTATAAAAAAGGCCAAACAAACCCCAAATAATTCCAAATTTTAACATGGCACTCATATAGTTCTATGTTGGCTCTGTAAAAAATCAAGAGGGGGAGGGCAGCGTATGTCGTCTCACATAGATAGGTGACACGTTCCCTCTCGGAACCACAAGCCTTCTTGAGAGAAGCTCCGGTTTGCAAGAGGCTTATACGAAAACTTGTCCCAATTCGGCCAAAAAAATTACCACAGCATGTTGGTGCCATGACATAACACCATGCCAAGTTTCATGATTTTCAGGCGAGTTCTGGATTTACAGAAATTTAAAAACCAAGTTTCTCAATGTTTCCGGCCGAGCCACGATGCCCAAATGTTTGAATTTCATTCCCATTTCTTCCATGGGACCTATAAATTCACCCAAAGACACACATGTGATTTTTCAACAAACTTTGGTGCACTGGAGCATGTGCTTGTAGTTCAAATTTTAATTATGCACATTAAATGCCTAAAAACTCAATTAATACATAAAAAGGCCAAACGAACCCGGAATAACTCCAAATTTTAACACGATACTCATATAGTTGCATGTTCATTTCAGATAAATGTTCTAGCAATTCAAACACCATCCTTCCCCTCCGTAACACCATTTTGTCTTTCAAAACAAAATGAAAAAATCAGGTATACCACAAACAGTTTACTAGCAAGAATCGTGTGGGATGCGATATAAAATATCTCTACGCACCATCTTGTCTGGCTTACGCAGGAAGCTTCGTCATCTAAAGTCGCCCGCCCGTGCTTGAACCACACTTGCGAGCCAGTATCTCGCGACACCGAGTGAAATTTTTCTGCCACTCTCCCCGCCCCCTCCCCACCAAAAGCCACATTTCCACTGTTCCTCCTTGCTTTCCAAGTTCAAACCTTCACCGCTACTTACTGGTAGCGTCGTCGCCTCGCCGGCGACCCTTCTTCTTGCAGCGCCGCCTCCTCGCCGGCAACCCTTCTTATTGCTACGCGGCCTCGTCGATATGGTCAGGTAATCGACACCCCACCCACGCCATCCTCCATCCCCATCCCACATGCCCCGACCGACATCGCGACACCTTCCGCCCAAATCACAGCCCCGTCCTCCAATTAAGCGCTACCCACCGCCATTTTGCATGCAGTATAGCGTGGAGCTCAGTAGCATCTGGCAGTGGAGAAGAAAATTGCGGCTACACGCGCGGATGAGGTCGCGATGGCTGCCACGCGTGCCGACCACCAGATCTTGGAGTGGCACCTCGTCTTCGAGGCCACCGTTGACACCGCCAAGCGGTTGTCTACTTTAAAATACAGTTCATGTTGTTTTATTGAGGCCACCACAGTGCCTTCTAGTGATTTTTCCTCTGTAATGTTAATATGCAATCTGATATTCTGAAATGTAATGTTCAGTTAACAATTTGGTCCAATAATTGCTACATTCCGTAGTAGTTCTCAAGCATTCTTGGTTTTGTTATCTGTCTTATCTTATAGTGTATGTTCTATTCTGCAATGTCGTGCTCAGTTAACTATTTTGGTTCATTTGTTTTGTCGTCCAGTTAACTGTTTGGTTCAATTATGCAATTTGATTTTCATTGGTTGTGGGTACAATTTTGTATTGTTATGCATGTGAGAAATAAATCGAATTTGGTTGTCCTCAATACATGAGATACATATATAATTGCTCTATTTCCAAGTTGTTTAGCATGCTTGGTTAGGTTAACTGGCTTTTCCATGCGTCTCAAGTTAGTCTATTGCATCTGCAATTTGTTTATTTTTCATTAACATATTCTACTGATACTATGGCAACTCTCGGTTAACCTGATCAAGATCTTCCTTATA
Source organism: Triticum aestivum (assembly GCF_018294505.1). Taxonomy (NCBI): domain Eukaryota; kingdom Viridiplantae; phylum Streptophyta; class Magnoliopsida; order Poales; family Poaceae; genus Triticum; species Triticum aestivum. Next base: position 254,284,183 of record NC_057799.1, read on the forward strand.
TGTGTTGCAGGGAAACAATGGGAGGCACTATGGTTTACCATCGAGGTTTGCTCATGCATGGTCCTTTCGCTAATAGCACATTATTGTGCAGTTGTAGGAATCATACTAATATTTAGGTTTCTCACAATTTGGTCTTGCGCGTGTAGGTCCTGCTGTCAGAGGCTTAGACCCACTGTTCGCCCATTTTGCATATGGGGAAATGAGATGTCCATGAATATCAGTCAAGTCAAGAAACTCCGAAAGATTGTTAGGATAAAGAAACTTGCGATGAAAAACAACCAGATCTTTGTTTGCACAATGAAGAAGACATCAGTCAACTATAGGATGGTACTAACTCTTTTACCTTGTTTTTTCCCTTGTGCCATTTCAAAATTTATAACAGTGATTTATGCATATCTTCGTTTTCAGTACTTTCCAAAGCAGTTCACCGATGATTACCTCTCAAAACACCTGCATGGTCAAGAGGCGAGGAAGGTATTCATTCAACACCCACGGTACAATATAGAAGTCTTCCTCAAGAGGATGAAGGTTGGGTGGGCAATTATCCATAGCCACTGGCCTAAAGTTGCAAGGACATTCAACATCACTGAAGGCTCAATATTCACCTTCCGCTTCTATAGTTTCCAAGATGAGATTCATCTGTCTATTTACCGTGTATGATGCTACTTTCCAAAGGTTTTCAATGTTGCATGTGAAACTTGGTGCTATTGTGTAATGGCATAGCTAGCTATATCCCTATATGGTGTAGCTGAGTGCTGAAGCTATCTGATGTAATTCAATTACGAAATCTTGGTTGCCATTATATGGATATGAAATATATGTTGTGTTTTATAAGAAATGTCAATTTGATTACTACATGGATTATCAATAATAGGCCAATTACTCTGCTTATTGGGGTTTTCTATTCCAGACGGTTTCTCTGACAACACCATGGGTGATTAACTCAAACAACCCACATGGTTTCTAAAAGGTAGGCGTGTTGGATCAATTAACAATCACACATGGCTTCCACCAGAGAACTGTTTGCGTTAGGCCACCTTGCACAAACGTTTCCACATAAAAAATTGTGTGTGAAATACATACGGACGGAAATGTTTTCCTGGGATTCACCGTGTGGGATGTACATATGAACGGAAATGATTGGGCCTGTATAATTGTCTCCGATGCCTCACCCGATCACACACGAGCTCATTTTGCCCCGCGTGTGTGACCGGAGGGCCTATGCCCGACGGTTTCTAGGTCGTGTGGGAAGGACCCAAACTATCGCACACACTGACTAGGTGACGGTTTAAAACTCCATCGCGGAAAGGGGGTAAACACCATTTGTATAGGACGTCTTTGCACCAGTGCTAACAACTCTTTGTAGCCCTTGTTTGATAGACCGTTTGCTACTTCAAATCTGAGAAGCGCTAGTGTGGCACTCAACTTGGAATATTTCTTTTTGCAACCTGGATGCAAATCTTTCTTGGAGTCTGCGTCAATGGATGGCAAATCCTTGTACCCAACCATATCTTTTTTTTGGCCCTGGAAATCAGCAATCATAGCAGCAAAATCTGGCATAACAACGTCGTCATCTTCAGTGTCGCTATCTTGGTTTTCCACTGTGGTTTTTGGCTTTCCGGTGTTCCGTTGTTCGCTTGATACCTCAGCCCGGATGTTAGATTCAACATCCTTGTGACTCTGATCGGGGTTTGGCATGTCGCAGCCCTGGGCATATTCATCCATGACCGGCTCTTCACCATGTCTGGTCCAACGTGTATATCCATCCATGAATCCCCGAGTGACTAAGTGAAACTTGACAACTGTAACTTCATGTGACTCTGTATTGGCACAACGACTACATGGACACAGGATGTAATCCTGTTTACCAATTCTCTTCTTTTTACTTTCAGCCAAATTGATGAACTCCGTCATGCCACTGATAAAATCTGACCTTCTCCGAGCCTTCGTCCATTCAGATCATTCCATTTCACCACACGAGGGGTAATTAGAAACAAAACAACAACATTAATACAAGGATTAACTGATGCCCAAAGATGCGTGCATAAATCACAAGTTTTTTTAATAATTACTAAGGGTGCTCCATATTGTTATCCAGCCGTGTGATGACAAAAATTAATGGCCATTCAATTTACACGTGGGGTACTAGAGCACTACCCGTATGAATTGAATACCTTAATTAAGCCACTCAACGAAAAGAATACCTTAATTAATTAGCCGCACGGTGACTTCCACCCAGTAGACAGAGAAGTGTGACGCGGCGGCACGCCGAGACAATAGGGTCGAGGAGCAAAGCTTAGTGGGGCATCGCCTGAAGTTTGAGCTCCACTATCCCGCCATCGACCGTGATGGATGTGCTCCAATCACGCCGCCGCAAACCTCGATGGTTGAGCTCCTCATATCTCCCACCGCAAACCAAGGATTGACCTCCTATGATGCCGCCACCGCCGACCGACCAAGGATTGACCTCTTATTCGGTAGCCACTGCCTCGGCCGCCACCGCCATCTCTATCTGCAGAGATGTTGTTTTTATTTTTTCAAGGGTATCCGCAGAGCGGCTGTTTACCCTAAGTATTACTGTAACTCAATTATTGCATCCCCATATGTACAGGGTAGTACATCACATATGGTTATGTCAAGGCAACTGTGTCTCACCTACATTTTCTTCTCACACGGTTTGGTGCGGAAATTGTGTGTGAATTTGTAATACCTAACACAAATGACATGTATAAACCGTGTGACGTATACAACATAGTGCAATAAGCAGTTCCCGACTGCTAGCATATCTCCACAGTTTCCCCATTTCCCCCAAATCCCTAGATAGCCCCCCAATTCCCTCACGTGGTGCTGACATTGGGGGAATGTAGACGAGTGGTGTTGATGGTTTCGCTGCGGCTGCTCCTGCTCGTATCGCCGCTCTCTGCGGCACCGCCACGACGGCTGTCACCGCCGAGCACTTGCCTAAGGTCATCAGAAGGCAGGTGTACTACGGATACGAATTGTACTGTCAGGTTCCAATCTATCCCGATCTTTTTTAGCATGTCCAAAGTAGCTCCCTTCTCAATCCATCCTGAATTACCCCCACCGCCCAGGAAAGCGATCAGCCGCCAGATCCGGGGTATGACTCCAGACTCCTGCAACATGAGTTCGACTCCGAGTTTTGCGCCACCGAGAAGTACCAAAAGCTGAGTTCTGTGCACGGACACGCTCCCGCTCGATGTGTATGCATGGAGGGATTCGACATTGGCAGACAGTTTCATAGTTGCCCATTAGAGGTTAGTGCTAAGTTCATCATTTTAGTTGAGTTAATGCCACCGGTCATCCTGAATACTATTTAACATTGGCAGGGATATGAGGCTTGTGCCTTTGTTAACTGGCTGGATGAAGAATGGCATGGCAGGGCTCTGAGTGTTATCACCAAGCTCGCAGAAGATAATGTAAAGCTGAAGAAGAAACTAACTGATCTAGAGTGTACAATCAGTACGATGAAGCAAGAAAGAATCAATCATAGGCAACCGATGAAAGCAAGAGACAAGAAAGAACTAGCATGCATAGTTGCGGTTGTCGCATTAGCCATCTTCTATGTGCTATTTGCAATGATGATTAGGGGTTTTGTTTGATTACTACTGGCTTCGTCAATAAGAAGAGCTCAATGTATTGCTTGCTAACTGTCATACTCCGGTCACATTACGAAAACCAAATAATCCCAAAGCTCGTTCCCTGTTTTTTGCCCTTAAAAAGAAAATCAGCCAATAGGAGTCGTGGGGCTTGTATGCATTCAATGACTCCATACTACTTAGCATAACATGCATTGGTCAATTCTCTGCATGCAATGGTATTGATTAGCAAATAAACATCAAGTTCTCTCTTTTTCCCCACCTAGGTCACCAGTACAGAGGGAGTATGAAAAATGCTTGCTTCATATTTGGACGCTCCAACGCGTGTGCGTAATTATCACATTGAGAATTGTGCAACCCTAGGAAAGAGTGATACGGTACAAATAATTGCGGTTAATTATATCAGTATTCTAACCGTAGATAATATGTCAATCCCCCGCTTCTGTTGACTTTTTTGAACAAAGAAGGGTTTCACCTGCTTCAATTGACTATTCCTCTTCTCTGCATACCCCGCTTAAGTGTCCACCATCTTCATCGTCCCGGCCGGCCGCGCTACACACTTGCACACACTCTGCAATCTCGCTTTCTCGCAGTTTGTATACATACGCAGCCATGTCAAGCGACAGCAAGGACGACAATTCTGCCAGCAGTTTGGCGCCCGATGATAGGTCAACATTGAATTCATCCTGCTCGTCTTCCATGAGTTCGGCGTCGATCCCAGACCTCCATTTTGTCTGGATCATGGAAGGGACGCTGCCTCCCGAGTCGTCAGACGACAACCAGACGGACGAGGAGCCGTCGAAGGACGAAGAAGAGGACGACGACAATGAGGAGGAGGAGGACGAATGGTCGAATGAGAAGGAGCCATCCGATAACAAGAAGAAGAAGGACTAAATTGAGCAGAGTGTGTATATCTCTGTTTTCGTTCCCTCATATTAATTCGTTATCTCTGTTTCCCATGTCAATATCATCGCAGACAGTTAGCAATACGTATTCGACAGAGATCTTTTACATTATCACCCATAGGTTGGTTTCTTGAATTGTGTTTCATGTTGAGCACACAATTCACACAAAAAATTGTATGCGCTGTCTATAATGGTTGCACACAATTCTGATTACCGGCTTGTTTGCCGAGAATCACACACATCTTGTTACATCGAATTGTTTGTGTTCATCTCGATCATCGCAAACAATTCATCTGATTGAACTGTATGTCGTATATTGCACACACCTTGATATGGTTGCCCGTTTCGGTTGTTCTGGCTCATCGCAAATAGTTCTTCTGGATTAACCGTATGCCATGCATCATACACACAACTATAATCTGAATAGTGTTTGATGTCTCCGCCACCGCAAATGTTTTGTATCTTTTTGACGGTTTTTAGAACACGGTTTGCGATTAATGCATCGCACACAGTTTCGTCAAAGGGTCTCTCATTGTAGTCTCGCGTTTGGACCATCCTGCAGTAGTGGAGGTTGACGCCGAGGCCAAGCGCGTGTCTCGCCAGGCGGTGCTCTATGAACCGAGGGACGGCGACCTCTACCGCTACCGTCCCAATGGAGTGGCGTTGTGCTGCATCTCGGATAAGTAAGGGCGCGAGTTGCTCGCCGACGTCCATGGCGGAGACTGCGGCCATCACTCGTCATCACACACGCTGGCGGGCAAGATCTTCCACAATAGTTTCTACTGGCCCAACGCCCTCGAGGACGCCACCGAGCTCGCCAAGTCCTATGAGGCCTGCTACTTCCATGCCAAGCAGATCCACTAGCCCGTGCAAGGACTCTAGACCATCCTCCTCTCATGGCCTTTCGTGGTCTGGGGGCTGGATATCTTGGGGCCCATCCCTCGTGAAGTGGGTGGCTACTGTTACCTCTATGTTGTCGTCGACAAATTCACCAGGTGGGCAGAGGCCAAGCCCGTCCACACCATCCCTGCGGGATCTGCCGTCAAGTTCATCAAGGGCTCATCTTCTGCTTAGAGTTCCCTACCGCATCGTCAGGGACAACGGCACAAAGTTCACCAGCGGCCTCTTCAAGTCCTACTGCACCAACATCGGCACGCAGATATGCTACGGCTCTGTAGCGCACCCAAGGAGCAATGGCCAGGCCGAGCGTGTCAACGCCGAGGTCCTGAGGGGTCTCAAGACAAGGAGCTTCAACAAGAAGCTCGCGGCTTGCAGCAAGGACTGGTTTGAGGAGCTGATGTCCGTGCTATGGTCCATTTGCACCACGGCGACCAAGCCCACCAGCGAGACTCCTTTGTTCCTCGTCTACGGGGCTGAGGTGGTCCTTCCCGCCGAGATCAAGCACCAATCCCCGCAGGTTCTGGCCTTTTACGAGGCTCGCTAGGAGAGCCTGCAGGAGGAGGACCTCCTCCTACTCGAGGGCGCTCGCCACCAGGCGGCCCTCCGCGCGGCAAGGTACTAGCAAGCATTGTGGCTCTACCACAGCTGCAACGTACGCTCCCGCACCCTTGAGGCTGGCGACCTGGTCCTGCGTAGAATCCTCTCCAGAGAAGGAATTCACAAGCTCTCACCCATGTGGGAAGGCCCTTTCAGGGTAACACACGTCTCCCGGCCTAGCGCGGTGCGACTTAAGACGGAGGAGGGCGTTCCAGTGCCAAACACTTGGAACATCCAACATCTCCATAAGTTCTATTCGTGAACCCACGGATACAAGCGAAATGGAGTTGTACATGCTCTAGAGCTCTCTCTAACCACGCTGCCTCCGGCACATGAGATCTCCCGCCCACCACGTTGAAGCCCCATGCTCAGCGCTGGCGGACTACTTACCTAAGGGGCCTCCTGGCCATCACATCCTCACGCTGACCTATGTCCAGCACGGTAGCATGCCTCTCCGTACTTGAGAGGCCTCCTGGCCATCGCATCTTCAAGCTGCATGTGTCCAACACGGCAACATGTATCTTTTTGGTTGTGTAGCGAAGCTACTTCATGCATCAGTAAAGTTCGTTTCCTAAGCAGTACCGTGCGTCTCCATTTCATATACTAACCTTTGGAGCAGCGCGCGCTCCCGGTCTCCCCTTTGGGTTCCGCACGAGCCAGGGCTAGAGACAGTGCATGCACTCAGGTCAGTCCCAACAGCGCTGAAGGACTCAAGTGACTAAGCTCTGGCTTGTGGGCTCGCTCCCGCGCATGCCACCTCACCAAGGTCCTTGGTATTGTTTTCTCCTCGCGTGCACCCGTAGGCGACTCCACGAGCGCACGCCAGTTGTGCTATTTGCGAAAACTCGACAGCTTTCTTAAATGCAGGGCTCGGAAGGCCTCGGGAGCCCCCCTCGGGAGGCCAAGACTGCGGCACCTCGTGACCAACGGGTCGCACGGCCGCGACAGACGGCAGGGCGGCAGACCGCCCAAAAAGAAAAGTCCTAAACACCCCTTGAGCCTTGATGGCACCCTCCAATTTTTTTTCCTTCTTATTCTTCACCTTGAGGCATTTTCCGCTCTTTAGCATAGTCCCCCCGAATGTCCAAAGGGGGGAGGGGAAAAACAGGCATCGCGGAGGGCGTAGAAGGAAAGCAAAGCATTAATGAAAGTTACTGACCGGAACAAAAATTCAGCGTCCCCGCGGGGGTTACATTGGTTCTTATACAGGAACAAATCAAAAGAGACCCAAGCGAAGCACGGCCTGTCGGAGCCCGGCTCAACCGCCGCCTGCGCCTTGTCAAAGTCTTTGCTCTTGACGCTTGGGGAGTCGTCGTCGTCTTCGCTCTCACTGGTGGAGTCGGAGTCGCTGCCGCTCTCGCTCTCCATGCAGCACCCCATCCGGCCGCTGTAGACTCCGTTGAACTTCACGAAAAGCATGGCGTCCTTGTCGTATCTAAACTGGTGGGCCTGCCCTCGCTTCAGGCTGCGAGCGCGGGCGAACGTTTTCCACCCCAGCAATGAGGCTCCATCACCCTTGCGAAGGAGCCGGGGAGCTGGAGCTGACTGCGGGGCCGGCGGTACAGTCCCACAATGAACTCATCTGCCTTCTCCTCGGCATGGGCCTCTACGTGGGGAGGAAGACCAGCCGCCCTGCCTCGCTCGCTTTGACCGCGGCCGCCGCGTCCCCCGCGGCTGCGGGGAGTGGCTCCCCCACAGGCGCCCGAGCCACCCTCCATGGTGGCTGCAGAGGAGCGCATCCGGCCCCGAGCGTAGGCCTTCACCGTGGCCGCGGACGAGTGGGTTTGGCCCCAGCCTGCCTTCAGCGTCGGCTCTGGCGATGACGGTGCTTTCTTTGACTCCTTGCCTTTCTCAGTGGCGGAGATCTTCCTCTTCGGAGCCATGGAGTTCTGGGATGGACGACCGAACAAAGAAGAAGAGAAGTAGGGGATCAGTCGAGTTGGAGGCGGAGAACAAGAAGGGCAGCAATGATGCGCCAACGTGCCGCGCGCATGTTTTATCACCAAGACGGCGATTCCTGAGGCGCCGTGGGGAGTGGGGGCATCCCTGTTCCGTCAAGGCCGCCGCGCGTTGCCTCCTGGGCCTGTCAGTTGGTGTGCCTGCGCCGTTTCGATCCCAACGGGGCAGGTGGAGCACGCGCATCGCGGGCCCAGGGGCTACTATTGGCCTAGTGGATACCGGGGTACCACGGCTCGTGTGCCTATGGCCCGGTACGCGGCCCTCGAGCCCCAAGAGGATCGTCTCAAGCTGCCCCCTGGAAGCAAGGCACCTCGCGGGGAACCAGCCTTGTGTGGCTCCTCCGTTGGGAGGCGAGACGGAGCAAGTTTCACCAACTCCTTGGCAACCTCCCAAGGACGGCACTCAGGGCTATCTCGTGAGGCCCACCTCGTGAGGTCGGCTTTGGGGCTTCAGCCGTGAAGCTCGCACCTATCACATGGGTGACGCCCTGCTGTCAGGATAAGGATGGCAGGGTATGAAGGAGACCAGTTTTCACTTTGGTGCTAAGGGAGCAGCAGTGGCTGCCTCCCCCCAAAGCAAGTCCCAAAGCTATCTACTTTGGTGAATGAAGACCAAGGAAGCTCGGTGCCCAGGACATACGTCGCCGCCGAGCCCACACGAGCGTCAGGACAACACCTTTAGCAGGCAAAGACCACCTTTGGCCAGGATAAGCTTGCGCCCTTGTCCCCCTTCAAACTTGCCGCCTTGTGGAATCCCTTTCCCGCTCATATTTTGGGAGAAGAGGCCCGAGGCACTATAAGAAGGGAGGACGGCCATTGTAGAGAGGAGGATCATCTCCTACCTCACCTGACCTTGTAGCTCCAAGCGCACCGTCGCCCACCAGCAATCCCACCAAGTAGGAGTAGGGTTTTACACCACCACGGTGGCCCGAACCTGGGTAACTCATCTGTCCTCGTCGTGCTCTATGTTCATGTGTGCCCCCCGAGCCCTCGTCGCCGTCCACGTCTAGTCGATTGGGTCACGAATCAGAGCCCCAGTGATCAGACCTTGATTCACCCACAAGTCCGTGGACGTAGGTCCCCGGACTCCGACAGAGGGTGACAAAGTCTTGAGAACAGAGGTCGTGCTTGATAAGCAACCCGATGGCAAAGAGGTATTGAAGATTACCATAAAAATCCTGCACTCCGAGGGTGGGGGGGGGACCGCGAATACAAAAGGATACTCATGTTGAATTTACCAAGCCCAAGAAGTTGGCAAATGGAAAAAGAGTGAAGCTAAGCTCAAGCGAATCAAGCCAACTTTTGATATGTTGTTATCCAAATATGCCAATCAAGCGGCCGGTTCTAGATCCAATCAGCCATCACCTTCGAAGCAATCAAGCTCACCTATGAATCAAGAATTTCAACGCGATGCAAGGACATATGGGTCATGGGCACGGACACCATGGAAGTAGCCACCCCCCTATGCGCCATATTATATGGGAGACTTCAATGGAGGTCGGGGGTAGCCTCCAATGGCTCCTTATGCTTTTCATATGGGATGGGCAACCCCTAGAAGGCCTGCTCGTGAGAGCTTCATTATCCCACACAAGGTCGTTCGAGCCATGGTGCTAGTCGACCAACAAAAATTACTCACTACTGCAGGATGCTGCTAACGCGACACTACGATCAGAGACCCTTCGACGAAACTGTGTGCGATGCCATAATCGCAAATGGTGGTGCAAAAAAACCGTGAAAAAAGGTGCAAAGCGTTTGCAATGGAGGATGCATCAAATATGGTTCAGATTTTAGTTCCGTGTGCGATGCAGGGCATACGGTTTAGCTCAATTAACCGTTTGTGATGAGGAGGAACAAAAGAAATGGGCAGCCAGATAAAGGTGTGTGCGATGTACAGCATACGGTCCACTCGGATGAACTGTTTATGATTAGGCAACACAAAAGAAATGGTCAGCCAGATCAAAGGTGTGTGCGATATACGGCATGCGGTTCACTCGGATGAACTGTTTGCATTGAGACATGAGAACAGAAACGGTCCAAATGAACAAGATGTGTGTGATACGAGGCAAACAGGTCTGTAATCGGAAACGTGTGCGAAGACCGATAACAACACAAACGATTACTTCTAACAAGCCATGTGTGTTGTGAGCAAACGATTGCTGGTATACAATTGTGAGTAATTGATGAAAACATCACCGACAGGTTCCATTGTTTAGTCCGTGTGCGATGTGATTTTCTTTGTCCGCACAACATGTATGCTCTGTCTACACAGCATCAACATTTATACTTAAAAAGACAGCATTCCATAACCAAGTTAAGCATACAATTACACAAGTGACTACACACATAACATTTCCACACACCAAAGAAAGCAATTACATGCATACTAAAGTAGGAGAAACAAGGATCTAATCATCTACTTATTGTTGTGACGACGCTTGCCATTGCTCTGCTTCTGGCTGGATCCCTGGCCGTTTTGGGGAAGGAGGCACTTCCTCATGTCAACGATCCGCCTGTACATGCCGTAGCTCGTGTACGCCTCCTTGTCCGTGTACACGACGTGAGCTTTCTCGAGTTTCTCCATCCAGGCCGAGTGCTAGGCACGCTTGTCCTTGTTGCATGAATCCTTCATGTCTCTGTAGTAGGGGTCGATGATGGCATCGGCGAGGTGAACTAGTGAGTCCTTCTCATGCTCCTTCCTACCCCGGATCTTGTATTGGCCCTGGATGTCGACAAGATTCTGGCAGGGGATGCCTGAATTCTCGAGCGCCTTTACATCGCTGGTGATGTCCACCGTAGCGAACATGTAGTGGGGGCTGTTGACAAACCTGGCGAAACACTCGCAAGGCCTTGTGGCTAGGCAGTAGTGGTGGATGAGGACGTGGAGGCGCACGCACATCTGGGCGACGGCGACCATGGGATGAGACCCGGCAGGAGCGCGGGTGTACTCGAGGTCGAACCCGACCACCTTGTACTTCTCCCCGGCAAGCAACACCTCCATGATGTGGATGGAGTGCTCCACCCAGACCAGGTCGTTGGTGTACACCACCAAGAGGTCCATGAACCTTCTGTGGGTGTCCACCACGGCACGCACTGCTCGTCGTCGGCAGCCGCTTGGAGCACCCTTGGAGCCGCGCAGGATACCCTCTAAGAATTTCTCGTGGTGGGTGTGCTTCTTGCATTAGTGGGGCGCGATCGAAAGGTTGAAGAGACACAAGGGTAGGTTAAATGGCCGCTGTAATAAATGGGGCCGGCCGGCCTGTAATCGTCACGTCTTGTCACGTCATTCATAGCGGAGCATTCCAGTGCATGCTTGACAACACCGCACCGCACGCGTGGGCTCAAAGAGGTGCCAAATGTATCGTCGGTGAGCCTGTTCCCACGCTACCGCGCTGTTTACCGCGCAAGCTTCCCACCCGGCTAGTTTGGCCACGCGTCAGCTAGAAGAGAGACAAATTGTGGGCGTTTATTGGCAAAAAGCTTTGTAAAAACGAAGTGTGTGGGATGACTTTGGTCATAAGTTTACCCTTGGGTGATGAGGTCAAAGTTACACAGATGGGTGATGATGGACACCTGAGTGCGATAATTAATTATGTGCTCTACAGGGCGCACGGTGGAAGAAACCAACTGTGTGCAATAATGTCGAAGATGGTAGTCGAGTTAGCTATACAGATCATGTGCTGTGAGATCGACAAGGTAAACTAATTCGAGAATGGTTAATAAAATCTAAGACCATTGCATATTCAGGTAAAAATAGTGCTAGCAATATACGAGTCTCATACTATGCCATTTCAACGATTGTACCACAAAAGCTCGAAATGTTACAAGGTTCAAATTCCATAGTTATATGGCTCAAATTCGAAGATTACAAGGTTCAAACTGATATTATAAATGAAATTCAGCCCATCTACTACAAACGCTCGCGCTGATCCGCTGAACATGGATATCAGAGAGGTTCAAACTAATATCATCGCTTCTAAGTCTGGCTTCGAAACCTCACAATTTTTGCAAAGGGGTCAGCCACTGAGAAGTCATGTATGGGGTTGACACGATGACTTTTGATTACTCTGTCATCTGAAGTTCCAAAATGAAATTTAGCATTTTTGGAGCCTACTCCATTCTGCCGCAGGCGTCGACGCTGATCAACAAACCATTCATTTTTGCGAAATAAATGAAGGGCAAACCTCATTTCCTTCAGCACCCTTGCTTTGAGAACAAAGAACCTGGCGAATATAATCTCCGGTAAGGTCCCACGGTAGGAGTTCAAAGTAATTTCTGAGAGATGCAGATCTAGGCATTCGACGTGATTGTTATATTGTATCACATTATCCACCAGTGGGCCTAATCTTATCTGCAAAAAAAGAAAATGTGTCAGTGCCTACCACTACTGCAGGATGCTGCTAACGCGACACTACGATCAGAGACCCTTCGACGAAACTGTGTTCGATGCCATAATCGCAAACGGTGGTGTAAAATAACCGTCAAAAAGGTGCAAAACGTTTGTGATGGAGGATGCATCAAACACGGTTCAGATTTTAGTTGCATGTGCGATGCAGGGCATATGGTTCAATTCAATCAACCGTTTGTGATGAGGAGGAACAAAAGAAATGGGCAAACAGATGAAGGTGTGTGCGATGTAAAACATACGGTTCACTCGTATGAACTATTTGTGATTAGGCAACACAAAAGAAACGATCAGCAAGATCAAAGGGGTGTGCGATGTACGGCATGCGGTTCACTCGGATGAACTGTTTGCGTTGAGACATGAGAACAGAGACGGTTCAAATGAACAAGATGTGTGTGATACGAGGCAAACAAGTCTGTAATCAGAAACGTGTGCGAAGACCAATAAGAACAGAGACGATTACTGCTAACAAGCCGTGTGTGTTGTGAGCAAACGATTGCTGGTATACAATTGTGAGTGATTTATGAAAACATCACCGACGGATTCCATTGTTTAGTCCGTGTGCGATGTGATTTTCTTTGTCCGCACACCATCTACGCTCTATCTACAGAGCATCGACATATATACTTAAAAAGACAGCATTGCATAACCAAATTAAGCATACAATTACACAAGTCACTACACACATAACATTTGCACACACCAAAGTAAGCAATTACATGCATACTAAAGTCGGAGAAACGAGGATCTAATCATCTACTTATTGTTGCGACGATGCTTGCCATTGCTCTGCTTCCGGCTGGATCCCTGGCCGTTTTGGGGAAGGAGGCACTTCCTCATGTCAATGATCCGCCTGTACATGTCGTACCTCGTGTACGCCTCCTTGGCCGCGTACACGACCTGAGCTTTCTCGGGTTTCTCCGTCCAGGCCGAGTGCCAGGCATGCTTGTCCTTGTTGCACGAATCCTTCATGTCTTTGTAGTAGGGGTCGATGATGGCCTCGGCGAGGTGAACCAGTGAGTCCTTCTCATGCTCCTTGCTGCCCCAGATCTTGTATTGGCCCTGGATGTCGACAAGATTCTGGCAGGCGATGCCCGAACTCTCGAGCGCCTTTACATCCTTGGTGATGTTCATCATAGCGAACATGTAGTGGGGGCTGTTGATAAACCTGGCGAAACGCTCGCAAGGCCTTGTGGCCAGGCAGTAGTGGTAGACGAGCACGTGGTGGCACACGCACATCTGGGCGACGGTGACCTTGGGACGAGACCCGACACGAGCGCGGGTGTACTCGAGGTCGAACCCGACCACCTTGTACTTCTCCTCGGCAAGCAACAACTCCATGATGTGGATGGAGTGCTCCACCCAGACCAGATCGTTGGTGTACACCACCGAGAGGTCCATGAACCTTCTGTGGGTGTCCACCATGGTACGCATGGTTAACTACTGCTCGTCGTCGTCAGCCGCTCGGAGCGCCATTGGAGCTGTGTAGGATACCCTCTAAGAATTTCTCGTGGTGGGTGTGCTTCTTCCAATGGTGGGGCGTGATCGAAAGGTTGAAGAGACACAAGGGTAGGTTAAATGGCCGCTGTAATAGATGGGGGCCTGCCGGCCTGTAATCGTCATGTCTTATCACGGCGTTCATAGCGGAGGATTCCAGAATCCAGTGCATGCTTGACAACACCGCACCCCAGGCGCGGGTTCGAAGAGGCGCCAAATGTATCGTTGGTGAGCCTGTTCCCGCGCTACCGCGCTGTTTACCGCGCAAGCTTCCCTCCCGGCTAGTTTGGCCATGCGTCGGCTAGAAGAGGGACAAATTGTGGGCGTTTATTGGCAAAAAGCTTTGTAAAAACAAAGTGTGTGGAATGACTTCGGTCATAAGTTTACCCTTGGGTGATGCGGTCAAAGTTACACAGAAGGGTGATGATGGACACTCGAGTGCAATAATTAATTTTGCGCTCTGCAGTGCACATGGTGGAACAAACCAACTGTGTGCAATAATGTCGAAGATCACAGTCAAGTTAGCTATACAGATCGTGTGTTGTGAGATCAACAAGGTAAAATGATTCAAGAATGCTTAACAAAACCTAAGACCATTGCATATTAAGGTCAAAATAGTGCTAGCAATATACGAGTCTCATACGATGCCACTTCGACGATTGTACCACCAAAGCTCGAAATGTTACAAGGTTCAAATTCCAGAGTTATATGGATCAAATTCGAAGATTACAAGGTTCAAACTGATATTAGAAATGAAATTCAGCTGATCAGCTGCAAACGCTCGCGCTGATGCACTGAACATGGATATCACAGAAGTTCAAACAAATATCACCGCTTCTAAGTCTGGCTTCGAAACCTCACAATTTTTGCAAAGGGGTCAACCACTGAGAAGTCATGTATGGGTTTGACCTGATGACTTCCGATTACTCTGTCATCTGAAGTTCCAAAATGAAATTCAGCATTTTTCGAGCCTACTCCATTCTGCCGCAGGCGCCGGCGCTGATCAACAGACCATTCATTTTTGCGAAATAAATGTAGGGCAAACCTCATTTCCTTCAGCACCCTTGCTATGAGAACAAAGGACCTGGCGAATATAATCTCCGGTAAGGTCCCTCGGTAGGAGTTCAAAGTAATTTCTGAGAGATGCAGATCTAGGCATTCGACGTGATTGTTATATTGTATCACATTATCCACCACTGGGCCTAATCTTATCTGCAAAAGAAGAAAACGTGTTAGTGCCTACATGCAGTTTGAACATTACAACAGGCCTAGCTATTTGGTTTGCAGGATTTGTAAAATGCACTAACATGCCATCTTCGATCTGACATGATTAACATGGGCATTTGATTACATTCTAGCAAAATGTAGCCTTCTTCACAAGAGGTTGGAGTGGATGAAAAGTTCCCTAAGAAAACTACTACAGATGAATCCAAAGGAGAAATGTTTAGTTATTGTAACCATATGGATCAAGCAACCAATCTGGGGGGCATGTATGTACTGAAATCCTCCAAAAGAACCTTCAGAAATCGTAGTACATTGTCATTGTAAACTTGGAAAAAAGTGTCAGAAATTGAACTCCCTTATGGTTAACATTTAACAGGAAAGGAACATCACCTTGATATATAGCTTCTCCAGGAACGGAAAGCATCTCACGAAACTGACAACTTGCTCCAGGTCGGGCCTGATAGATTCTAGTGCCAAGACCTTCACTATGCGCAGTTTCGGGGTCAAGCTTGTCGGAATCATTTTCTGAATGACAGACGAACAAACATCTTCAAAATTAGAAATAATGTTAATTTGTAGAAGGAGAGGTAGAAGGCGGATGTTGTACCTAAATGGGTGTGGATCCAATAGCAAGTTCAGAGTATTTGTCAGACGAGTAGCCCACCACTGTCAATTTCGGCGCAGAAATGACATTGATTCTTGTTGGACCTTGTTGATCAACTACAAGTAATCTCTCAAGTGCAGGTGTGTCCTGGATGACCATACCGTGGTCCACCTTCTGTGATGCCTTCCTGCCGCACCAGCAACACACATAAATAGTCCGGAGAGTCATGGAGGTGATGTGGAAGGTACTCAACCCATTGATCGCCTGAAGACGAAGGTACTCGAGTGTAGTACAGCCACGGAGCAGGCGCTCCATGTCACCCTTTGAGAGGCAGACGGCGACGAGCTCGAGGTGCTCCAGTCGTGGTAGAATAAGAGCGGGCGCGTCATTAAGGGGCGGGAAAGGCAGTTCCTGAACTTGGCGACGCGCAATGTGGGCGCGAGGTGGAGTGCGGACATTGGCAGCGACCGCATATGCCCATCATCAAAAGTGAGCTCCTCGAGCTGATCTAGGGCGGGGGATCAGAACCAGTCGTCAAGCTTGGCTCGGTCCTTGCCGTTGGAACGGAACTTGCCCATTCTAAGGCCTTTGGTTGGGCCAAGGTGACTGCCAAGGATCTTGGAGAACGCATCCAAGCTTTTGCAATAGCAATGGCAGAGCTCGAGGGTGTCGATGAGGTCGAGAGGGCTGGAGTTCCATAGGGGCCGCCACCGCCGAGAAAGGAGGGTTGTCCGCGCCCCATATTTGATTGGGAGGAGGGAGATGATGACTCTCAACATATCATCGGGGAGGCTGCTGATTAAGTCTAGGCCTACTGGAGTCGCTTGCGGTTCTAGCTCGCCCCGCCTCCGCTTGTTGGCAGCCTCGTTCTCCTTCTCTGGAGTCTCCTTGTCAGCGACGCTTTCTGTTAGAAATGGGAGTACGGGGAATATTTAGTTTAAACAGGGCAATAGAAAAGTGTATTGGTAACTAGAAGTTATTAGGTAGGAATATAGTAAGATAAGGGAATAACAATTGGTTTCATAAATACTACACAATTCATTTGACATTGCTGGGTAAGTCAACATATGCAGATAGTTGAAAAGAAAACTTACTTCGAACAAAGTCGGATGGATGATTTTGTCGGGGAAGTTAGCATATATCTCATGACCAGGCCCTTCTATGTGCAGTGCAAATTTAGTGCCAGCTTTCAGTACATAAAACTTTGCAATTTCATTCCAAAAGCCAGTGCCAAAATAGGAGTCACCATGTTCATCAAGTCTTACAGTAGCAACAACTGTAAATCCATGGTTTGTGTGCAGTATGACATTCGTGGAGCCTTTATGTATGTAAAGGGAAAATTGTGCACTACATAATCTGTTGCATAGCGCGGGATGTCCTGCAGAAAATGGTAGGATTGTTAAAGAAAATATGGTAACATGCAAATATGGGCCCAAATTGAAAGAACTGTATAGCAGTTGAAATCGATGGACAAAAGTCTATAATTAAACAAATAGGGTAAACATGATGTCATGGAAATATGAGAGTAACCGAAAGAACAATACATCATTAATTTGCCTAATATAGAAAGAAGAGGGGGAAATCCCCTTTGACGTATATGGTGCATGTGGTACCTTTTATCCAAATGTAGCAATATTTAGAATATGTTCAGGAAAGTAGGCCTTGCCAACTGATTTAGGGTGAGATTGAACATACCGCGCGCGTCCTCAAGTTATCTGGTACGATGAGATGGAATCTCTGGCGGCGGTCGCCAAGTCCTGAAGTGTCAGTGCACTGTACATTCTATGAATGAAAGAAAACCCTCAAATCAGCTCGAATAAAAATAAATTCACGGCGATTTCCGCTGGGTGATTAAAGGAGGCAGATGAACTGGGATAAGAGATGAGATAATATCTCGTTAAATTAGTTACCTTGTCGTCCATGAGAAAGAACCCTCAGTATGGTAGATTCCCCAACCGAGCAGACCTGGGTCGACCGCGAGCAGCGTCGAGAAAGTCGATGGCGATAGGCAGCAACAAGCGGAAGTGGCGAAATGCGGTGGGCTTTGCCGGCAGCCTGGCGGCGGCGGCAAGTGGCGAGCTAAGTGTTTACCGCCGCAATAGGCGGTGCCATGGTATAGACGCGGAGGAGCTTGTGTAGGTGTGAATGGGGAACGTACCAGAGGGGCCGAGGGGGTGGCGGGCGGGGTGAGGGTTTTTGTGACGTGGGGATGGTGAGGGTTTTCTTTTTTCTTTTTTGAATTGGGTGGTGAGGGTTTTCTGTCCCACAAAGAATTTTGGGGGCGACGGTTTGCTAGAGCGAACCGTGTGTGATTGACGCAGCAGGCAATATGATAGTCATTGCACACGGTTCCAATTTTGGGAACCGTATGTGATTGACGTACTACCTCTGTCCTGGTTTATTGGTCCCCCGTTGTAATTTTTACCAAAATTTGGCGAAATATTTAACATACTCAGACATAGATAATAAGCATGCACGTACATAAGCGTAGTTCAACCATAAGTACATAGTTCAATCGCCATTAAGCATACTCAAGCGTACATAGTGCGATCCATCACACATCTCATCTCACATGCGGCCGGCACGATCCTGAAGCTTCTCCAGGTACTCGGCGTGCGCACCGTGCACCACCCTGCGAGAATACTTCTGCTTGAAGGAGCCAACGGCCCGTCCTCTTGCATGTGCCAGAACACTTAGATACGCGTCATGAATCTTGTGGTTGCAAAATGGGCATCCATAGCCGTCGTTCCAGGTCCTAATACGCCTGTTATGCATTCCCGCATAAAGCTCCCTTAGGATTCGCCTCTTGTACCTCCTCTAGGCATCTTCATCCTCGCTGTCCACATCGCCAGACAGCACCTATACATATAGTAAAACAAATTTGGCATCAAATCACTGATTACATGCCGTGAAGTAGGATTAGGAATTTATGGCTATTTATTTATACATATTCAGAGATTATGGTTCGATTTTTAAGCACAGTCGTCTATGTACAGACCAGTCTTGAAGAAAGTAATCGCACAAACATATGTAGGTCATTTAAAATCAATTGTCAAGTCCTGGCTAGGAATTATTAGCACGAACACTAACCCCAATCGGATTACTAGCATAAATCATTTGCACAGATGAAACAACTAATCACTTATCACATGTACCATTCAAACAATCAATACACTACACGGATCTAACGAAACTTACTCAGATTTCATGGATTGGGAGAACATAACCATATGATTTCTATTCCAAAAAGGGGGAGGCAGGAGTAACCAGAGAAACCCTATGATCTATTTGACACATAAATGGGTATAGATGACTAGCCAGCTGCCCGTCGTCGTCGGAGTCATCGCCGGAGTGGTCGTCGGAGTCAGTGTGGAACTCCGCATTCGGCTGTGGAAGCTCGATGCCGTCGACGACGTCAGGGTGCAGCGATAACTCACCGGCGGTGACGGCAACCTCTGTCTCCATCTCCACGCCGTGCTCCGGTGCTTTAGCAGCCCCGGCGTCGCCACTCCCTCCGACGGGGCGCTTTGGCGGCATCCTCATACACTGACGGCTTTGAGGACTGAGAGCGGCGTCGAGGATGCAAGCGGAGAGAGAGGATTGTGTGTGCGTAGCGAGGATGGGGGTGCGGCCGCTCGGGCGCACCATTAATATGGAGTAGTGGGAGTTGTGGGAGAGAGGCGGGTGGCGGGTGGCAGTCAAACCGATGGCTCGCCTCCCGGTGAGCCTGCGCACCGGACTGCTGGCATGCCTACCAAAGTTTCACACAGCTACTCGCACGCCTCCGTCAATTCACACACCTGCACACACGCCTCCCCGTCTGCCTGCGCGGCGGACTGCTCGCATGCATCCCATCAACTCACGCTTGCTCGCATGCCACATGGGTCGCGTGGTGGCACGTATATTCTTTTTCAATTTGGATGATTAATGCTGCCGCTTTATTGCTTAACCGAAGCATGGCACGTATCCATTGTTGGTCTAATGCTCACGGTTTGAATAAATAATCCGTTTGGGATATTGGTTCCCAATTATTAATAATCTCCCATCTGTAATTAGATATAGATTACATCAAAACTGGTCTCAAATTTGACAAAAAAGTACAATGCCACTTTGTATTGGTGTCCATATGACAACACGATAAGTTTCATGAACTTCAAATAAGTTTTGTTGTACTAGAATTTAAAAATCAAGATTCTCAATGTTTGAATTTTGTTGCACGGGGAGTAAACATGCACCTAGTGAGACACATGTGTTTTTGCAATCCATTTAGGTGCATTGTCACGTGTGCATGTAGCTCAAATTTGATTTTTGCACATTATACACATAGAAAATCAATCAATCAATGTACTAAAACATCTTAATGATCTCTGTGATTTTTTTCAAATTAAAACGTCCGTCCTTTGGTAACATGTATATTCACCGCGGGATAATTAATTTAACATGCATCATAGTTGTGGTGGATTCGCAGTGTGTGTGGGTGTGTGCGTCTGGGGGTCGCGGGTGGCTCGCATTACACTACGAGTTGTGAGCCACCGTGTGGGTTGGCCATTTTGTTAGGCAGGCTGGTGCCACATCAGAGTCGTGAAATCGTTATTTAAAACATTACACAACCCTTTCATACATAAATGTTTTGGCCACATGCAGTCGATGGTTGTCCTACACGACACTCGATGCTCGCGTGTGACGCTTTCTATGGGCCCACGAGGTCATCGTTCATCACTTTGACGAACAGCCGGCAGTGAGGTTAATTTGACCTGCAAGGTAGAATATTTTTTGTTTGTGTTATGGTGGTATATAGTACGTGTCGAAGAGGTGGGAGGGGACTAGCATATATACTATACGTATGTGTCCGTGAACAAGTACACCTCACTCAGTGTCGGGACTTTTTGGTTACCGAGGCACGTGCCACATCAAAATTGTGAAATTGGTTATTCAAACATCACACAACACCTTTTTGGGCCACATGCATATATATCCTAGCTAGGACACTCACATGTGAAACTTCCATCTATGGGCCCACGAGGCCATCGTCGATGCATGCATGCATATAGTATTACGGTAGGAGCATATAGTATGCGGTGAAGAGGGGGGAAGGGGACCATCATATGTAGTACGCTCGATATGAACCTCGCTCTATGTGGGTGCATGGTTTACGGTTTTTAGGCATCTGGCACATCAAAGTTTTGCATTTTGGGTATTCAACATATATATGTTTGGCCCACATGCAAAGCGGTGGTGGTTGTCCTCTCGCACCCACTTAAGCGGTTATCACCGATATCGATGCTTTCCATCTGTGGGCCCGCTTGGTCCATCACTTCTTTTTGCCTGACAACAAGAGAGGTTAATTTGACTTAGGAGGGGATTATTATTTTTTCTCTGGGATGACATGCATGATACACTTTGAGCACACACACATGCATGTGTATGCATGAATCCCTCCCATCGAGTCGAAGTGGCTAGTACAGCTACACCATCATGAACCGATCTCGCTCTGTGTGGGGAGCTAGTGTACAATTTTTGACACATGCCCCAGATCAATGTTGTGTATTCAAACATGCATGCACGCATCACCACCATACATATGCATGTAGTGGTTGCCTTCGAACGATACACTCCCTCGCTAGTTATCGGCGACAAGCCTATATATTCGTGTGCCCGCGCGGACATCCATGATCACCTTGACCAACAACAAGATAGGTTGGCGGATTCTTCATTTGGTTCGTGTTATCATAGTATAGTTCATGGTGAGATTCAGACCTAATTAAGTTTGAGCGCATATACTATGCACGCACGCATGCATATAGGAATCCCCGTCGTTGGCTTGAAGTGTGCTGTAACATACATATGCATCGTCAACCTAACCCTCACTCAGTGTGGGGATTTATAGTTCAAAATCATGGTGCCACATCAAAGTTTTTCATTGTTACTCAAAAACACATCTCTCCATACATATGTTTGGGCCACACGCATGCAGTGATTGTCTTCACGGACTAGCTACTTGCATGATTATTGGCGAGCTAGCCCATCTCCGGGGTCGCATGGACGGCCATCACTTTGGCCAACAACAATATATAGGTTGTACGACCAAGGTGGATTATTCTTGGTCCGCTTTATGATCCATCTTGGTGAGATCCACTACAAAAAAAGACACATCCGTGACATTTTGGGCCGAACGAAAAAAAATTATGTCATACTTATGACACTTCGATGACGATAATTGTGACAAAACCCGATATCATCATAGATGTGGTGGGGTCCTACTTCTATGACAAAGAACCATGACAGAAAATGGGCTTTTCGTCCTGGGCGGGCCGGAGACGCAGTTGCATGACATTCTTTGGGCCGTCCATGACGGAAAAAATCATGGTAGAAGCGAAGGCGAGGAAAATATCGGGGAGTTCCCGGTTACGGTGGGTGGTCGGGGGCCGAGCGATGCGCGTTTCTCTCGTACGTACGCACGTGTGTGCGAGGCGTTAGGCTCTAACTGAACCCGAGTGAGGCGTTGGGCTCTAACTGAACCCGAGCGATTGCACTGCAGGCTACGCGTTACTGAACCTGAGCGATCGATCGATCCCTTCGCTACTGCTGCTAACTGAAGCCGATCGAACACTGCTGCCTCCTTCCCTTGATGAACAGTGAGCGTTGTTGGGGGGTTTGGATGAACAGTTCCCGGTGGGGGTTGGATGAACAGGACCCCGTGGTAGTAGAGGCCGTTGCCGCTGGATGAACAGGACCTCGATCGATCGAGCCGGTGGAGGGGTGGATGAACAGGACCCCGTGGAGGGCTGGATGAACAGGACGACCCCGTGGAGGGCTGGTTGAACAGTAGCCGGTGGAGGGTTGGATGAACAGTAGCCCGTGGAGGGATGGTTGAACAGGACCCCATGGAGAGGGCTGGTTGAACAGTAGCCGGTGGAGGAGCGCGCGGTGGAGGCTGGATGAACAGGAGCCCGTGGATGAACAGTCGCAGGTGGAGGCTGGAGGATGTCGACGGTGGATGAATAGTAGCCCGTGGAGGCTGGAGGAGGTCGACGGTGGAGATGAACAGTATCCGGTGGAGTCCCATTTTGCGGTACGCCACACCCCTCCTGATGAACAGGACCCCCGTTTCGATCATAGCGCTCCAACACAAGTCCATTTCCTCCGTTTTGCGGTACGCTACACCCCTCCCGATCAACAGGACCCCATTTCGACCGTAGGAGGTCCGTTTCCTCCATTTTGCGGTACGCCAGACCCCTCCCGATGAACAGGATCCCGTTTCCACCGTGGCCGGTCAAACACAAGGCCGTTTCCTTCGTTCTGCAGTATGCCAGGCCTCGTTTCCATCGCCTGTTCTGTCCAAGCCAGTTGGCTCCCGATGAACACGCCGACGCATTCCGTTCCGACCCAGCCGGTTGGCTCCCCATGAACACGACGACAACGCAGTTTCTCCGTTCCGACCCAGCCACAGCCATGTACACGAGCCCTGGCCGTACGTATGCGCGAATAGGCGTTCGAGACCCCGCCCGTATGTATGTACGTGGCCGTATTTTCTTTCTTGCACCCTGGCCGCTGTACGTACGTGTACATGCTACGTGCGCGCCTCTACTACGACACGTGCAAGCCTCTACTACGACATGTGCCCTTCCTTGCATGGCCACGGTTCATCGCTGCAGCCTGCAGATAGACCAATCGTATGTACGTACACGTTCGCGACCAGAATGGAAACGCTACGTACGCTTCGACCAGGTGGGTCCCGATTGTCAGGCACTTCCTTGCGTGCGAAGATGTAGCTGGTGGGTCCCAGCAGTCAGAGGGGAAAGGTTTTTTTCGCGAAATACGGTGGCCCGTCCAGTGGGTCACTGCTGTCAGGTGGAGGAATCATTATTTTGCAAGTAATAAGGAGGCACTTCCTTGCTGCGGCCGTGGACCCAGCTGTCAGCCTCTCCACGTACAGTACTTTTTGGATGGAAGTTGTTCCTTGACCACGTTGACCATGCCGCGCCAAGAGCACCAGGGCGGTGGACGATGGCGAGGCCTAGGAAGGGGACGACGCGGAGCCGGGGAAGACGCGGGAGTGGAAGCCCATGTGGAGAGGAGTGCGAGAGTTCACTGGTTCAGCTGCAGTGTGAGGCTGCCGTGGTCGCAGGGCCTGGCCAGCGGTGGGAGTAGTAGGGGGCGGTGAGGCCTCCGCGGCAGCACAGCCGGCCACGGGAGGCAGGAGCAGGCGGCATGACCCGCGCTGCTCTGGGTGGCTGGAGCAAGAAGACCAGAGGTTGAAGAAGCACTATGGCCGTTGGATGGACATCGTACGGTCACTAGAGCTAGAATCGTTCATATTGACTAAGTTGACAAACCCCTCCGTCCCCGTCAACTTAGGCCCACAAGTCAGCCTTCCACTATGCTGGGTCCCAGCTAGCAGGGGGAGTATTCATTTTTTTGTGCGCAATAAGGAGGCACTTCCTTGCGTGCGAAGATATAGCTGGTGGGTCCGAGCTATCAGCGGGGGGAACGTATTTTTCGCGAAATACAAAGGCCCTTCCGGTGGGTCCCAAATGTCAGGCAGAGGAATCATTATTTTGCGCGTAATAAGGAGGCATTTCATTGTGTGCGGCAGTGGACCCAGCTGTCAGCCTCTCCATGTACAGTCCACTTCCGATGGATGTCGCTCGTTGACCAGGGCGGTGGACGACGGCGAGGCCTACGAAGGGAACGACACGGAGCCGAGGAAGACACGGCAGTGGCTGCCCACACGATGGGGACTACGAGGGTTGACTGGTTCGGCTGCCGTCGCCGAAGAATAACAGCAGGTGTGGGTGAGTAGAGGGATGGCTAGGCCAGCGATGGGAGTACGGTGGGGTGGTGAGGCCTGCTATAGGATCGAAAGTATGTCTAGAGGGGGGTGATTAGACTACTTGACCAAATAAAAATCTAGCCTTTTCCCAATTATAAGTCTTGGCAGATTTTAGCAACTTAGCACTTGTCAAGTAAACAACCTACACATGCACGTCTAAGAGTATAGCAGTGGAATATAAAACATTGCACATGAAGGAAAAGGGAGGGGTTTGGAGGGAGCAGACGCAATGTAGACACGGAGATTTTTGGCGTGGTTCCGATAGGTGGTGCTATCGTACATCCACGTTGATGGAGACTTCAACCCACGAAGGGTAACGGTTGCGCGAGTCCACGGAGGGCTCCACCCACGAAGGGTCCACGAAGAAGCAACCTTGTCTATCCCACCATGGCCATCGCCCATGAAGGACTTGCCTCACTAGGGTAGATCTTCACGAAGTAGGCGATCTCCTTGCCCGTACAAACTCCTTGGTTCAACTCCACAATCTTGACGGAGGCTCCCAAGTGACACCTAACCAATCTAGGAGACACCACTCCCCAAAAGGTAATAGACGGTGTGTTGATGATGAAATCCTTGCTCTTGTGCTTCAAATGATAGTCTCCCCAACACTCAACTCTCTCTCTCACAGATTTGAATGTGGTGGAAAGATGATTTGAGTGGAAAGCAACTTGGAGAAGGCTAGAGATCAAGATTCATATGGTTGGAATGGAATATCTTGACCTCAACACATGAGTAGGTGGTTCTCTCTCAGAAATGTATGATGGAAGTGTAGGCATGTTCTGATGGCTCTCTCCATGAATGAAGAGTGGGTGGAGGGGTATATATAGCCTCCACACAAAATCTAACCGTTACACACAAATCCCAAAACTCGGTGATACCGAATAATGAAACTCGGTCAGACCAATTTAGTTCAAAATGTGAACCTTAGGCTTTTCGGTGGGACCGACATGTCAACTCGGTGGGACCGATTTCATTAGGGTTAGGGCATAACGTAATCTCGGTGAGACCGATTACACAAACTCGGTGGGACCGATTTTATTAATAAGCTAACCAGAGAGTTGGTCAGGCAAACTCGGTGGGACCGATTCGCTCATCTCGGTGAGACCGAAACGTTATGAAAGGGAAACAGGAGTTTGCATTGCGAACTCGGTGGGACCGATCACTCATCTCGGTTGGACCGAAAGGTTACAAAGGGAAACAGAGAGTTTGCAATCCCATCTCGGTGAGACTGAGATCCCTATCGGCAAGACCGAAGTGGCTAGGGTTTTGTGGCAGTGGCTATGTCAACTGAACTCGGTGGTGCCGGATAGAAAGTTTCGGTGGGGCCGAGTTTGACTTTTGGTTTGGGACATATGTGGATATGAGAAAGTGGTTGAGGGTTTTTGGAGCATATCAGTAAGCACTTTGAGCAACTAACCCATTAAGCAACACCTCATCCCCTTTTAATAGTATTGGCTTTTCCTAAGGACTCAATGTGATCTTGGATCACTAAAAGTAAAATGTAGAGTCTTGAGCTTTATAGCTTGAGCCAATCTTTTGTCCTTAGCATTTTGAGGGGTCCAAATTTCTAATCCATGCCATGCCAATCATTGAGCTTTCCTGAAATATTGATCTTGAGATAGCATTAGCTCAATGAGCTATATGTTGTTAGGAATTACCAAAACCACCTAGGGATAGCTGAACTTTCAATCTCCCCCTTTTTGGTAATTGATGACAACATATAGATCAAAGCTTCGACAAATGATAATAAGATTGAAATACATCGTCGCTTTGAGAAATATGTGATAAGCAAGAGCTCCCCCTAAATTTGTGCATTATTTAAAATTTTCTTTTGAATGCAAATGCACAATCGAATAGGATCATGGGTCACTCTTCCATGTCACATACATCTTGGTGGAGCGCTCAAAATGATGAAAATTAAAAGCATGCACTCATCACCAAGCAAAGTGAATGATCATATAAGAGATATAAGAGATAATATCATCCAAGCAAGCATTAAAGTAGCATATGATCAAACACATGATCAAACAAGTATCTCACACAGACATAGAGTATCAACCAAGCACACAAAAAGTTCAACGAAAAGCAAGAGAGACAAAGAGGCAAAACACTCTCTCTCGAAGCCTATGATCTATACACTTCTCCCCCTTTGGCAACAAGATACCAAAAAGTTCAAAAATGCATAGTGCTATGCGTCTCTCAGGCTTGGTCTTCGGGAGGTGGTGTAGAGAGAACTCCAAGGACGAAGGCATCTGTTGATGTAGTTGGAGCTGGTGGAGTGGCTGTTGGAGGTGGTACTGAAGCTGTGGCTGCTGGTGCTGACGCTGTAGCTCTAGTGTCTGATACTGGCACTGCAGCAGTCCTCTGTCCTCTAGGCACTCGCTGAAAAGCATCAGTAGTTTCCTTCCCTTTCCTCTCTTCTGCTTCCTCCTGGAGCTGCTCAACTGCTATTTGTATCTCAGTAACCTTCAGATCAAGATCATAAAATTTTGTCTCTATGATCCTCTCCAAGCTCTCCTGATTCTGAGTCAGGGTGGCCAAGCCCTTCTCAATCCTCAGAGTAGATTGGATTAGATATGCTAGCTGATCTTGCTTGCTCTTCAGGAAAACTTGAGATGCTTCCTCAACACTTGGCATCTTGGCAGCTTTCTCTGCCTTAGCTTTAGCTCTCTTCTCTTGTGCTTGAGCTGATGATGGTTCACCCTCATTCATCACAACCTTGTTGTCTTCAAATTTAGGATATAGAGGTAGATGCTCCTTGTCCAACAAGTATGTTCCTGTGCCCCTCTTAGAATTGATGAGCTCCTGAATATGTGGAGCATACCCACAACTTCTCTTTTGGTCAGCAGTTGTCCTCTTGATTGTCTCTACAATCAGGCTCATGACTTTAAACTTTTGAGGGACATCAAATAGTTGCAGCAAGTTGATGGAATGACCTCTGATCATCTTGTGATCTCCTGACTTGGGTAGCAAAGTGTGCCTTAGGATGGTGTTGATGGTAGGCAAACCAGACAACAAGTAATGTACAGACCCAAGCTTGTGTGTCTCCAAAGCTTTATCAGGGATCTCTTTGTACATGTTTGCCATAGAGTTGTGGTCTTTCTTCTTCTTTCCATACACATCCAAGTCATCCTCATGTTCTTCTGGAGCATTGATCAATTCAGCCCATTCTTCAACAGTTGATTGGTACCTTGTACCTTCAGACATCCATACTATCTTCCCATCTGGATAGAAGTGAGCAGTGGAACAAAACTGCATGATAAGCTCATCATTCCATTTTGGGAGCTTCTGCCCATCAAACTTATCTACTCCACAAGCTTTGAAGCTATCTTATACTCCTGGGAAGTGATCTTCATTCTCTTTGATGTATTCCCAATCAACCCATCTCATGTCACAGACAATTGGCTTCTTGTCAAGCAAAATAGTCTCATAGAAGTCTTGCTGTTCTTTTGTATGAAACCTGTAATCTATTGCAGTCCTCCTCCTCACAGCATAGGGATCAGACTGTCTCCACAATCTTAGTCCAGTATATTTTCTAATGTGCATGTCCTCAGCCACTGGATGAGCATCATTGTGGTCTGGAATCTTGGGTTTCAGTTTTCTCAAAACAAGAGATTCATCATCCTCTTCTTCAGCCTGAGGCACTGGGGCCTTGTTCTTTTCTTCTGCAGGAATGTTCCTGGTGTTTCTCTTGGGCTTTGGGGGTTTCTAAGCTTGAGCTTTGGGAGCAGACTTGGGCTTTGATGTTGCAGCCCCTGACTTGATAGCATCTCCCATAAGCTTCTGAGCTTTAGGTGCTGGCGCACCATCCTCTTCTTCTTCTGAATCTCTTACCATAGTTGATTTTCCAAGAACTTTTGCAGTTGTGGTTCTAGCCCTCTTCTTTTTCTTGTCATCTCCTGCTGCTTCACCATCATCTGATTCTATGGTAAATTTCATGGTTTCTCCTGTTGGAACTTTCCTTGGCTTTGACATTGGGATTCACTTGGCAGGTGCCTTCTTATGCAACCCTGGCTTAGTTGCAGCAGTTGTGCCATACTCCTTCTTCAAGACTTTCTTCCTTGAGGTGGCCTCATCCTCAACAGTCACATAGTCCTCATCCTTAAAGTCTGAGGTTCTCTTCTTCCTTGCTCTAGTGGCTGCCTTGGGCAAGTTACTAGGTGTGCTCCTGCTGCCCTCATCATAGCTACTTGAGGGATCTGAACCCTCACTCAATTGCATTTGTTCTTCAGATCTGTTCTGACTGTCACTCTGGTCAGAGATCTTGGCAAACACACTGACAGCAGACCCTGTGAATAGATGTAGATGAGGAAGAGTGGATGAGCATCACAAAGTGCAGAGTTTTTGCAAAACAGATGACTTAAAAACTTAGTTTTAGTTCTCCACAGAAAGCATTTCGGAGCTACCAATTTGTTAAACTCGGTGATACCGAAGCAATTTTGGAACCTAAACTAGTGAACTCGGTCAGACCGAGTCACAATTCGGTGGCATCGAGATTGCTAGGGTTTCACAGAGTGTCGAACTCGGTCGCACCAATTTGCAATCTTCGGTCAGACCGAAAATGCATGTGCAATGGCCTAAGCCAAATCATGAGACCGATTTCTCCAACTCGGTCGGTCCGAGATGAGTTCGGCGGAGACCTAACCCTAAATTTTCAAATCAAATCTAACCTAAGGGATGTTTTATGTGGATAGATTGCTTTCATACGTGGTAATGATCATTGCAAAGCAATGTGCTATGAATCAGAGTTAAGGAATAGCACACATAGTCGAACCCATACCCTAGTTCGGCGGGAGTTCGCTATGGCGACAATGGTGGAGCAGATTTCCATTGATGGCGATGGAAACCAGCGGCGGGAGGTCGCTGGCGGCGAGGAGATGATTCGGACACCCAAGGAGGCAGAGCAGGACACACATGCGGGCTGAGGAGTTTGAAGAAATTTCCAAAATCTCACCCATGGGTTTATATATCCCGACCCTGTCGGTGTGACCGAGTGGAACAACTCGGTGGCACCGAGATGCCGAATCGCAAGCGGTTACTGCAACTGAGTGTGACCAAAAAGTTCAAATCGGTTGCACCGAGATAGAAAACCTAGATCAACTTAGTGAACTCAGTGTGACCGAAGTGGATGACTCGGTCATACCGAAATGCACAAGGAGGTTTTGGAATTTTAAGTCTACGACGAATCGGGGACTCCGAGTGCTCCTCACACAGAGTGGTTCGAATCTGACTTGATCAAACTTTGTGATGTAGCATGAATAGAGTTTGAGACGAGAAAAGCATAGATAGCTAGAGGGAGTTCTTAGGCATTCTTGTCCATCCACTTGGCAAAAGAGAAAAAGCCAAACAATCAAAACAACAAATGGATGTCCTCGAATGAGTAAAATATGCAACCAACATGCTCACACAATAAAATGGCAAATGAAATATGTGACAAAGCATGCACAAACACTCTAGCATCTATCAAGCAATTGGCGATGACTAGGTCATCTATATATGAGTATGTTGACTTAGGAGTCAAATGAGAACATTTGATCATAGGTCATACTCATTGTTTAAGCACAAGTGGGGTTGCCACTTTTACATAAAGCATCGTTGTGTTCACACCATTAGAGTTGCTTTAGCTCAATTGATTAGAGTAAAGCTCCCCCTAGATGTGATATCCCTCCTAAGAGGGATGAACTAACCTTGGGTTTTGTCGATGATGACTTCATGTAGGTGTTGAAGATGTGGATGCTCAATGTTGATGTAGATCATTCGGAGCAGTCCATTAGAGTGAGTTGCACTTTCAATACCTACACGGGTTAGTCCCACAAGGAACAAACAAGGATATCCGTAGACATAGAGTGATGTTCACATAAGATGATGTCCATGAAAGCATTTGGTTACCTTGTCCCTTGTCTTACCAACAAGAGGGTTTGTGACTCCTTGAACTAGTGCAAGATGTGGAAGTTGTTTGCACATGTCCTCGCCAAAGAATATGAGTGAAGTATGTTGGTGGAGTCACCCTCAAGAACTCTCTAGTTCTTCTTCTTTGGGATCCACACCATCTTGATGGGAATCTGTGGAGTTGTAGTCGTACTTGATGAAGTAGAACTTGATGTAGTCTTTGGAACCCACTTGACCAAGGCTTTGGGAGCTTCTTCAAATGCATCAATCTCCTCTTGAAGCTTGTCCTTGCCTTTTTTTGCTTGTGGTCTTGTGGTGGAAGATCATCTTGAGCTTGTGTTCCTTGGAAAGAACTAGGATCATACTTCTCTTGTTGAGGAACAAACTTCGTCTTGGGGTATTGATCTTCTTCGCACTCAACTCCATTGGCATTGAACTTTCGTTCAAAACCAACACCTTGATTCTTCCGGTGTCTTCCTTGCTTGCGTACAATTTCCTCAAATTGCTTACTTCCGGCAAGGCTCTTGTAGACACCCTTCTCTATAATTCCCTTCAATAAGCTATTTTCTTCCTCAAGTGTAACTTGGTTAAGAGAATCATTAGTGGAATCAAGAGAACTACTAGAAGCAACAACATTGGATTTAGCATGATTATTGTTACTACTAGATGAACAATCTCTCTTGCTCTTGTTGCTAGATTTTACTTGTGGCATGTAAGTAGACAAGAGTAAACGCTTGGCAATGTAAGAAGAACTTTTCTTGCGAAGATCATCATTGATTGAGATTTTCAAAGCGTAGCTTCTCATGAGTCATTAAAAGTTCTCGATGATCGTCCAAGGTAGTTTCATGAGCTAACTTAAGAGTGTTTAGTTCTTTAGTTAGACGCTCAATCTCCTTCTTATCATCGTCATTCATTTTATCTTGATTAGCATGATTAATAGCAAGTTCACCATAGTTTTCATAACTAGAGTTATCAACAAGTAAATCATCATCTCCTAGCAAATCATCTTCATCACTATTGAAATCAACATACTCGGGGTGTGATAGATTTGGGCCTTTAGCCATGAAGCATCTTCCAATTCCTTCATTTGGAGAGTCAAATATGTCGTAGGAGTTGGTTGACACAAGTGCTAGACCATCAACACCTTCATATTGAGTATATTTGGAGTCGGAGTGATAACTTCTTTTGGAGTGATGGTCGGAGTCGGAGATAGATACCCATTCACCAACATGAGCTTGATGTCTTCGCTTTGTGTAGCTCTTTGATGATTTGTCCTTCCTTTCTGAATCCTTGCTTCTCCGAGAGGTTCTACGTTCATAACGATCATCTCTACTCCTTCTCTCTCTTGGTGGTGATTCTTCTCTTCTACTTCTTCTTTTGGGAGAATCTTCTCTTCTTTTGTAGGGAGCCGTACACTCATTTGAGTAGTGTCCGGGTCTTCCACAATTGTAGCAATTTCGTTCATGACTTGAAGATGTTTTGTCATCGTAGGACCTTGACTTGGAACTTCTTTCCTTACTTCTACTCTTGTAGAACTTGTTGAAGTTCTTCACCATTAGGCTCAACTCTTCATTGAAGGCTTGTTTCTCACTTGATGATGTGGGAGCATCACATGAGGCTTTGTAAGCACCACTTGACTTGTTGTGAAGCTCTTCCTTATCCTTGAGTGACATCTCATGAGCAACAATTCTTCCAATGACTTTCGTTGGCTTGAGATCTTTGTAATTGGGCATCATTTGGATCAATGTGCACACGGTATCATATTTTCCATCCAAGGCTCTTTGGATCTTCTTGATGATGAATCTATCGGTCATCTCTTCACTTCCTAAGACGGCAATCTCATTTGTGATGAGAGCAAGTCTAGAGTAAATTTCAGCGACACCTTCACCATCCTTCATTTTTAACTTGTCAAGTTGACTTTGAAGCACATCCAATTTGGATTCCTTGACGGAGTCGGTACCTTCGTGCATATCAACCAAAGTATCCCAAATTTCCTTTGCATTCTCAAGATGGCTCATTTTGTTGAATTCTTCGGGGCACAATCCGTTGAAGAGTATATCACAACCTTGAGCATTGTATTGCAGCATCTTCAACTCTTCTGCGGTAGCTTCACGGTTTGGTTCTCTCCCATCAAAGAATTCACCTTGCAAGCCAATACACACAATGGCCCCAATGGCGGAATTATGTCCAAGAATATGCATTTTCATCTTATGCTTCGAACTAGCAAAATTAGTACCATCAAAGTAAGGACCTCTGCGATGGTAATTTCCCTCGCTAGACGCCATACTCTCCTAGGTTGTGAAACCAAGGCTATGATCACCAAAAGCTATGGAAATCAAGGCAAATGGAGACCAAAGCTCTAATACCACTTGTAGGATCGAAAGTATGTCTAGAGGGGGGTGATTAGACTACTTGACCAAATAAAAATCTAGCCTTTTCGCAATTTTAAGTCTTGGCAGATTTTAGCAACTTAGCACTTGTCAAGTAAACAACCTACACATGCAAGTATAAGAGTATAGCAGCGGAATGTAAAACATTGCACATGAAGGTAAAGGGAGGAGTTTGGAGGGAGCAAATGCAATGTAGACACAGAGATTTTTGGCGTGGTTCCGATAGGTGGTGCTATCGTACATCCACGTTGATGGAGACTTCAACCCATGAAGGGTAACGGTTGCGCGAGTCCACGGAGGGCTCCACCCACGAAGGGTCCACGAGGAAGCAACCTTGTCTATCCCACCATGGCCATCGCCCATGAAGGACTTGCCTCACTAGGGTAGATCTTCACGAAGTAGGCGATCTCCTTGCCCGTACAAACTCCTTGGTTCAACTCCACAATCTTGACAGAGGCTCCCAAGTGACACCTAACCAATCTAGGAGACACCACTCTCCAAAAGGTAATAGATGGTGTGTTGATGATGAACTCCTTGCTCTTATGCTTCAAATGATAGTCTCCCCAACACTCAACTCTCTCTCACAGATTTGGATTTGGTGGAGATGATTTGAGTGGAAAGCAACTTGGAGAAGGCTAGAGATCGAGATTCATATGGTTGGAATGGAATATCTTGACCTCAACACATGAGTAGGTGGTTCTCTCTCAGAAAATATATGATGGAAGTGTAGGCATGTTCTGATGGCTCTCTCCACAAATGAAGAGTGATTGGAGGGGTATATATAGCCTCCACACAAAATCTAACCATTCCACACAAATCCCGAAACTCGATGGGACCGAATAATGAAACTCGGCCAGACCGATTTAGTTCAAAATGTGAACGTTAGGCTTTTCGCTGGGACCGACATGTCAACTTGGTGGGACCGATTTCATTAGGGTTAGGGCATAACGTAATCTCGGTGAGACCGATTACACAAACTCGATGGGACCAATTTTGGTAATAAGCTAACCAGAGACTTTGTTAGGCAAACTCGAGGGACCGATTCGCTCATCTCGGTGAGACCAAAACGTTACGAAAGGGAAACAGAGAGTTTGCATTACGAACTCGGCGGGACTGATCGCTCATCTCGGTTGGACCAAAATGTTATGAAGGAAACAAAGAGTTTGTAATCCCATCTCGGTGAGACCGAGATCCCTATCGGTAAGACCGAAGTGACTAGGGTTTTGTGGCAGCGGCTATGTCAACTGAACTCGGTGGTGCCGGATAGAAAGTTTCGGTGGGGCCGAGTTTGACTTTTGGTTTGGGACATATGTGGATATGAGGAAGTGGTTGAGGGTTTTTGGAGCATATCACTAAGCACTTTGAGCAAGTAACCCATTAAGCAACACCTCATCCCCTTTTAATAGTATTGGCTTTTCCTAAGGACTCAATGTGATCTTGGATCACTAAAAGTAAAATGTAGAGTCTTGAGCTTTAGAGGTTGAGCCAATATTTTGTCCTTAGCATTTTGAGGGGTCCACATTTCTAATCCATGCCATGCCAATTATTGAGATTTCCTGAAATATTTATCTTGGGATAGCATTAGCTCAATGAGCTATATGTTGTTAGGAATTACCAAAACCACCCAGGGGTAGTTGCACTTTCACCTATGCGTCAGCACAGCCTGCCGCGGGAGGAGGGAGCAGGCAGTCCCGCCGGCGCTTGTTTGAGCGGCTAGAGCAGGAAGAGCATAGATTGAAGAAGCACAACGGCCGTTGGATGGACATCCAACAGTCACTACTTGTGCGTCAACCTTTTTCTTTAGGAAAGCCTCAAATCTGTGGGAAACAGCATACATCCCATCTGCCATTATTTCTAATAATTTACAGCCCATTTTCTAATTCTTAAGGTTTTTTGGAGCCCATATTCTTTTGTTAGCATTACATCCCATATTGTGGCCACGGTTAAAAAATTATACGAAATTTTGCATATTTCGGTGTGGTCCGAACTGTTTTTAATCCCGAAATTTTGAGTCACATTCAAACTAATTTAAAAATTAAATATATATCAATATAAAAATCCAACAAATTGTCCACGCATAAAAATCAATGCAATTTAAAATCTCGAAATGAAAAAAAAAGAAATTTGAAACTAATTGCCGGTTTGATGTGTTTTAAAAATGTACAGCCCATTTCTCATTACTGATAGGCCATTTTCTCGGCTAGCCGAATGAAGCTCTCCTCGTCTTGAAAGTTTGCAGCCCAACAGGCCTAACAAAGCGACTTACTTGACAAATCACAAAAAAACTGGGCTAGCCATTTTCAGAAAGAACAAAAAAACTACTGGGCTGGTCTGTGGTAAACATAAAAGAAAAGGATGTCTAGACAGGCCAGAGTGCCCTGCACAACCCAGTTGACACCCTGCTTCCGTCTCAAAAACAAATTAGTTAAATGTCACTCCAATTATTGCACTTCATAAAAATGCCACTGCAATTTTCAAACTTTGAAAAATGCCACTGGAATTTTTCCAAACTTTGAAAAACGCCACTGCAATTTGCAAACTTTGAAAAATGCCACTCCAGACTTCGAAAAATGCCACTGGAAATGGCATGAAATGGCATTTTCCAAAGTTTGGAAATTGCAGTGGCATTTCTCGGAATCACCAGATTTGGAGTGGCATTTATCAAATTAACCCAAAACAAAAATAACTGGGCGAGCTGCTGGGTCCCTGGTGTCAGCCGCTCGTTGTGCAATTCTCTCGTTTATTGACTACGTTGACAATGGCATGGGACCCAGATGTCAGAAATCCATTAGGAGGAGCCATTTTTTATTGGCTTGAAATAAGGAGGCACTTGCTTGCGTACTGCCATGACCTTGGTGGGTCCCCGCTGTCATCCTCTCCACGTACAATCATCTCCTGATTGTGTACGCGTCAACCTGGTAGGCCCACAAGTCAGCCTCTAAACCCGTGGCGGACAAATACAACCCATTTAAAAAAAATTGCGGCCCATTCCATACGTTCAAACGGAAAGTTCAACATTCAGAGCAAAGTAACAGGTCTGATCCAGATATAGAGTACAGAACTTCCACGTTGACAACCATCATAGCCAAGTTAACTCTCTACTCCCACTAATACTCTAGTTGTGTACAAGTACTAACTTACTCTTAGCTAACTAGACGCTGCCGGCCGTCATCTGCGGTACATGTTAAACACTGGCACCGGCGTCCTCCGCCTCACCTCGGACTTGCAAGAGGTGTGATAGGGCGCGTTGCTCACGCGTGTTGGCCCTTTCCATGCCGGCGTGGTCCATCGAAGCTTCGGCTTCTAAGAGGGAAACCCACTTGACGAGCTTGTAGTAAAATTTGGCATCATGAACACGTGCGTGCCCGACGGCCTCCAAGGCCATTTCCCAGGCGCCGGCCTCCACGTAGTTGGCCCAGTTGCGGGCGCTCTGCTCGCGACTCAGAGCGTTGGTGCGCTGCTGCTCCATATCCCGCTGGCGGCGCAAATCGGCAATACACTGCTCCTCCGCCAGGCGGTCGCGCTCCAACAACTCCTCATACTCCGCATTGCCATCTAAAGACCGATAGATTGCCTCCTCCCTCCGTCTGCTTTCCGGTGAAAAACCAAACACTAGTTCCGGCGGTGACCGCCTCCAGCGTCGCCTATCGCGGATGGGCGGGGGCATGGCGGACGTGGCGAGAGAGAGGATAAGTGGCGAGCGACGTCGGGCCGGTGGGGGCTTATGAGAATAGGGCGAGTTGGGTGATGGTGCCACCGGAGAAGCCCGGGAAACAGTAATTATAGGCGGAAGGTAGGTGAACTAGCGTGTCACGGGAAACGCGATGGTCATCGCGGTCATCAGAATTCAATGCATAAGCAGGCATGGCTTAGCGCGCCAGCTTGCCGTGGAAAACTAGAAAAACTGAAATTATGACTGTGTCGTCCCGTCCCGTCAGTGGTGCGTCCCGTCCGTGCTGGGTCGCACGCCGGCATGACGGTCAAATGAGTGCACTCGAATCATCCAGATGAGGTACTCCCTCCTTGTCAAAAATGATTCCACAGATTTCAAAGGCCCACAACAGTTAAAGCGCATCTTTTTCGCATCAGATAGCTGCCTTAATTATGGCCGGCTGCATGCAATTACTCAGAATTGCTCGCAACCAGTACGCGGAGCAGCATGCAACGAGTCGCAGCCGAGGGCACGCATGCAGCCACTTAAATCGCTGGAATTAATTAGGCTTAAACTTCTGCATGTAGTTAATTATTGCCATGCCTTGGTCTTGCTGCTATGGCTCACGGGACTAATAAACCCGGACGGAGGGAGTAACTTGGTTGGTGAGATTTTTGAATTTAAGCCCTGCAAACCGGAAAGGAGGTACTAGTACGTGCGTGATCCGCTATTTATTCGTGTAGGATCGAGTAGGTCGTTTCTTGAATTGAGCCCTTCAAACCGGAAAGGAGGTAGTATGTGTGTGATCCGCTATTTATCCGTGTAGGATCGAGTAGGTCCGATAGTGTACGTGTAGGATCGAGTAGGTCGGATGGTGTACGTGTACGATCGCATTAGCTGATGAACGTTAGCTGGGAGATAGGGCATTTGCGAACGTTTTTGCTGGCAGTTTCTTCAGATTCGCATGGCATTTTCTTCAGAGCAGCTTGTCAGTTTCTTCAGAGGTAGGCATTTTTATTCAAAAAACTGCCACTTCGGATCTTGCATCGCAACTAAAACTGCCAGGAGCGCATTAGTAAGCTAGCTAGTGATCGATCAGTAACTTGTAAACACTGAGCGAACAGAAATAAGGAACTGTTAGTAACTTGTAAACACTGGGAACATAGAAATAAGGATCATGATGTGCACAGCAGTAAGAGCCGATCCGTTCGAAATGTTCACACGAGACTCACAGGCCTGGCATTGTAATATGTTCACATTAGTAGCCCAAATTCAAAACCAACTAGTACGATTCCCATACATAAGATCAACATGTTAATGCATCTCAATGATTCACAGATCATATACAAATATGTAGCTCCAAAAGCAAAGATCTAGAAAAAACATATGTTCTTCCTACTAACATGGATGCTTCTCTTGGCCAACATTCAGTACAGACTGAAAGACAAATTTGTTTGTGAAGTCTACAATTCCTCTTGCAACATAAGTGCTTTCACCAACAGATGGAACCATGAGAATGAACCACACGTGATGGAGGAACATCCACTGCAATATGATTTGGTCTTCTCTCGATCACAAGGCGAGACTATTTTCGGAATACAAACTTTAACTTAGGCAAAATGATGCCCATTATATAATCAGACCAAAGCAATGAAGCACCTAGTGTTGGCCAATAAATAGTACAGTACAACTTTTTTGCAGTCCATGAAGTGACTATCCAATCTTTCTGTGTCTATTTCCAAATGGCACTGCATGCAGTGACTATACTATTCTCTTGTGCAGTTCAACCAAAATTGTGGTCACTTTATTGTTTGCCAAATAGCAATGGGCAGACATCTCTGTCTGCACAAATATCAAGCAGCTAGTAAACATATACCCCACCTTGTATTTTTGGTTTAAACACATCTCTTCCGCTTAGCATCTGCCATGTTTTGCACTGGACAATTTGATACAATCATGTTTTGCCCTGGACAATTTCATACTGAATTGATTTGCTGGTTCAGAGCAGAAATATAGCGCCTATTCTTCATCAGACCAAGGATATCCATGTTCGCAGTGATGGAAGAGGTGAAATCGATACAACCAAAATTGAGCATCCAATCATTGTATCCTGTCATGCACCTCCAATGTAGGTTCACCCTGCCAATAAATTCACATGCAAACCACTAGTATTACTATCTAATGAAAGTGCAAAAAGAGTAACAAGATAGTAGCAAACCATGTACCTTCGTAATGAACAGCTCATAGTGCCACCAATTGGATATAAAGGTTTGGAAGAAAACATGCTCCTAACATTGAACCATTTGGACTTTTTGTGCAGTTCCGCTAAAATCGAGCATCCCTGTTTGCATAGATATTGAAAGTGTGATTACTATAAAAGTGGCACTAGTTGAAGCATAGACTCACAAATATAAGCATTCCAATTTCTAAATGGGAAAAGGTAGCAAGACTATTTCTAACCACCTGTTTGAAGGAATAAATAAGGCAACAGCGGCTGATGTCAGGAAGGCATATATAGTTCTTTCTGAAAGAATGATCGATTCCTGACCTTTCCTCTTCTTTTAGGCATATTTTGTGCAGTTCAACTAAAATAAAATGTCATCACCGCCTTGACAATTCAGTGACACTGTACAAAAGGAAATGACTTAACATTACATCATGATGTCAGGTATGTAGTCGACAGGCATTAGAGACAAACATACAGACCTCCTCCAATAACATAATGAACATTAATTTTAACAAAGGTGTGACTAGCTTTACTGGGATAATTTGAGTGAACTCTACACCCTCTGTTCCTTAATATATGACGTTTTCGCAGATCAATTTAAAGTACCCAAATGTCACTATTTAGAGGTAAATGTTTTTCTCCACGTACATGGTCAGACTTTGTGATGTTTGACTTTTCAATAAATCTATATGCTATGGACTGAAGAGAGTGCCTAAGTCGAGAGAGATCAAGTGTGTGTGAAGGAGAGTGAGTGTGCAAAAAGAGTATGTGTGTGAAAGATAAAGGGACAACAAACGATAAATTAGAGAGAGAGGGTGTGTTTTTTTCGTTTCTTATGCAAAGATATCACGCATGCATCTCCAAGATAGAAAAGCGAGGTGAGGAGATACACGAAGATAGCTAGTGCGTGATTGTTTGCAACGGAGAGAGACACCCCTATAGCACATGTCCAATAGAGGTCTGGCCAACAAGGAACAAAGGTCGAGAGGGACACATGCAGAACATGGACGCATGGGGAGGGAGAGAGGGTGTGTTTGTGATAGAGAGATCCCCTCGAGATCGTGAGGGGACTTATATGGGTGGGAGCTCGAGGGAGGTGCGTGCAAGATAGAAAGATGCCCCGAGAGAAATTGAGATAGACCATGCACATGTTTCTGATGGAGACTAAGATTAGCTAGTCATATACATATAGGGGGGACTACGTGTGCCTACATTTGAGTGAGAGACCATCATACTTGGCTAGGCATGAGATTGTGTGTGTGCGTGTGAGATGGAGAGAGATAAAGTTTTAGATGGGTCTATCGAGTGCAAGTGAGATATGCATGTGTATGTGTGACCCAGGTAGCTGGAGAGTTTGAGAGAGGGGGGAAGAGCTCCGAGACGACAGACTGGTGTGTGAGAGAGTTACGGGCAACAAGCCAAGGAATTTGTGTGCGTACGATGAGTGCACCCAAGATATTTAGCTTGGACTAGAGAATCATACATAGTGTGCGAGAGAGACCTATAGATGGAGTATATATGCATGCGAACTAGAAAGACCCCCCCCCCACACACACACAAAGAGAGAGAGAGAGAGAGA
>NC_057799.1:254324812-254325783 GCF_018294505.1 Triticum aestivum
GGAGAGAGAGCAGGAGTCCGAGAGAGGGGGAGGTCGTGTTTTATGCATCAAAGACTGATATGAACCATGTATCGATATAAACTTGCATTCAAATATTTAAATTGGAGAACATGTTGTCTGCAATCCACACATAAATGGAGATATGCGTATATCAAACAAGTTCATTAATTTCACTCTCAACATGTTCATGGAGCACTATAATACTGTACAACATGCTACTCGATTGAGGTGTTTAATTTTGGATTTAGTTTACTATTTTGACCTGGTGAACGAGCTATTTCATTGAATTGAGATATTTCATTTTGGGTTTGATTCCCGTTTTTGAGTGGGTCAACTATTTGTCATATAGTAAATCGCTAGCAACGAGCATGTAAAAACACATTACTCTCGAGCATCATCTCTCCATCTAAAAAAGAAGTGGCAAGCTAATATTTCAAAATTTGATTCGAATCAACTTGGTAAGGTAG
The DNA here is from genome assembly GCF_018294505.1 of Triticum aestivum. NCBI lineage: Eukaryota > Viridiplantae > Streptophyta > Magnoliopsida > Poales > Poaceae > Triticum > Triticum aestivum. The sequence continues at coordinate 254,325,280 of NC_057799.1, forward strand.
ACGTGGATGCTCGTTCTCCCAAAATTTGAATGAACCGTTAAACACCCTCAGCTCGGTGGAATTCGCCCGAGCAAATAAATGGGAGATGCGAAATTACCGGCCTATGTGGGACACGCATCAATTGGCCCGTTGTACATCGAGGGTAGGTTCGTAACTTCATCCAAGCGCGCCTTCTCCTCGTCCGAAATGACATGTGCCGACTAATTCATAAACCATGGTCGGCAAAACACCCTCTGCTCGCCCGAAATAGCTCGCGCCCACTATTTCAAAACATGCTCTCCTCGCCCAAAATCGCTCGCGCCCACTATATTTCAAAACACGCCCTCCTCACCTGAAATCGCTCGTGCCCACTATATTTCAAAACACGCCCTCCTCGCCCGAAATCGCTCGCGCCCAGTATATTTCAAAACACGCCCTCCTCGCCCGAAATCGTTCGCGCCCACTATTTGGGAGAAGCAAAGTTACTCTACTATCCCCGACCCTCAGTACACAGACCCAAGCCGA
>NC_057799.1:254326091-254331328 GCF_018294505.1 Triticum aestivum
GACAAATGCGTCCGTAAGACATGCTTCCCCCTCCCAATTCCCCATTCATACCTCGTGGGCGCCAAATCACCTTCTCCCCGAAAGCTCCCTCCTCCCGAGCCGTGAAACCTCAGCCCCTCCTCCATGGCGCCCCCACCGCACCAAATTCACAGCCGCCCTCCTCTCTAATCCCGGAGACGCTGTCCATTTGCCGTCGTGCACTGGGTCATGTGCCTCTTACTCCGTGCTGTCGGAGCTGCCTCGACGACGGCCGCGTGAACCATACCGGAGCCGACTCACCCCCGCCGTTGTTCACGGTGCTGGAGCGGCTCCAACATTAGACCCGTCCAGAGCCCCGGCACTGCTTCCCCGTAGCCGTCGACCATCGTGACATCTCTACTTCCCTGCCGCCGGTAGCCACCGCAACCGCGTCGGCCTCACCGACTAGGCAGCTGGAGCCGCCTACTTCACTGGGCCGCCAGATAGGTCGCACCCTCATCTCAAATCACTTTATTTAGGCATCAGTTGTCTGAAATTTTATTCTAGGCCAATCGATTCCCAATGGGAAGCAGCACCCCTCGAGCCGGCGGAGCTTCTAGGCTGCTGGTTGGCTGGTGTCTAACGTAAGGGTGCGGGGGCGCAAGTTCGCCGCGGAAGCAGCGCTTAGATGGCTATCTTAGAGTTGCGTGGGTTGAAGGTACTGCCGCCGCCGGATCTGGATGACGGCAAGTCTTTGTGGATTGGCCCGGGGGCGGCGCAACCACGGCAGTGCGATGGGGCGGGAGTGGGGTTTTGGTCGGGGCCACAGACGGCAGAGGCAGGCTGCTCTGCCGGTGGTCGCTGGCTCTTTGGGGAAGATTCCGAATAGTGTCAGCCGGGAGGCACAAGACGGCCATCAAGCCATCCGGCGTAGATCGGACAGTACCAAAATAAAATAAAACCGTGTGACCCGAATTTAGTCTTCAGTCAATAGACGTGTGACCACTCTTGTACCTTACTGTTGATCTCTCAAGGTATTTCTTCAGATCAGAGACATGTGTCGTTCTTAATATTATGCGTTTTCTGCATCTTCAGCCACACCGTCTTCCGACTCACCACAGCTGCTCCAACAAGGGAAGCATGCACCAGAAGGGAGCAATAGTCCCCACTCAACAGTTCCCTGCATCGAATGCGCATGCCCGACATGGACAGCCACAACAACTGCAGGGTCATCGACAAGTCAGCACATGATGCTCACTCCTATGGATGGCGGCCAGATAGGTTGTACCCTCATCTTACTTGTGTGCAACATTTATGGCTTTGTTATTCATCTAAGCATTGAAAATAGATTATCACATTTCACTGTATATTCATGCTGATCTCTTACGGGTCTTGTTCAGGAGTTCACGTTGTTCCATAGTTCAGCTAAGAGACTTGTTCTTTAGGTAACGTTGTTCCATAGTTATCATCCATCAGCCAATGTTATCCCACAGGCTGGTGATTATAGTATTATACCACTTCTAGTATAACCTATGTTGTTCCTTAATACTTTTGTGTGCCATCTAGTTAATCTCGAGTACAAATGATACATATTTTGTAGCTTTCATCTATGTTCTCCCTTTAGTTTTTGAGACCTGTTGCTGCTAGTTAACCCCAGTCCTACTATTTATGTCGTCTCCTACAGGCACTCATTACATAAATCTAACTACTAGTTGTCTTCCATGCATGTAAGATATAATTGCACACGGTGATTTATCCACAAGAACCTCACGGAGCAATGTAACGGCCAACAAACTCGACGTCAATGATACCCAATATGATGGAACATGTAAAGGCAGTTCTTCACAAGACTTGCAGAAAGATAATGAATCCTATTCACCCCATAAGGTCCTTGCTCTAACTTGGCCCTTGATATGGGTACATCATGCATATAATGTCCTGGAGTGCATCTACTCTGTTGCAATGCCTTGTGCTTCGCCTGCTGATCATGCATGTAAATATGGCATGCTTTCCTATTTTTCGGTACCTATTCCATTAATGATAACATGTTTGCAAATTCAAGTACTGTCATTCTACTCTATCACAATGCCATCTGCTTAGTTTGGACATCATGCTTCTCAATATCTTATGCATTGTTATTCATCAGTATGTACTTCATCTGTCTACCATACCATATTCTTTTTTTACATTGAAGTGTTGTTCTAGTAGTCTCTTGCAATGCCATCTTAGTTTCCCAATCATACACGCATATGTTGCCTTAGTGTTTTTCTATAATGTATTCCACTAGCATACAATTTTACATTCAAGTAGTGTTTTTTACACTGTTGTCCTATCGTATCCCTAGCTCTTACATCATACTCCCTCCGTCCGGATTACATGTCGCAGAAATGGATAAAACTGGATGTATCTAGAACTGAAATACGCCTAGACCCATCCATTTATTTCCGGATGGAGGGAATACATGTCAATACGTCATGCCTTTCTATTCTTCAGTACCTATTCCATCTTTGCTGTAGCATGTTTTATAATTGAAGCACCATTCTTCTATATAAGGCATGCAAGGGGAAGACGGCTATGTTAGAATCTGAAGGGTTACAAACCAGGTCCTTGCAAAAGATCCAAACGCCAGGAGATAATAAACCAACTCCAGTTTTCATAGATACTGCTCCATCATAGAGAAACCCAGCTCCCACTGATAATAAGCAGATTCTAGTGGCCAAAGAACTAGTCCACTCCAGTCCAGTAAAAATATGTCAACTACATTCTAAGAAGCGTGTGCGTATCCTCGCATCATGAAATTTTATAGCATTCTGATCATATTTTCTACATGTTTCTTACCCATCTCTCTTTTAGAAAATAAGGTTAAACGATACAAGATTCCCTCCATTGGGATCGTATTCGAGGAAAGTATCTTGCGGGAATTCTCTGTGCTCCAATGCTGATGTAAGTACCTGCTGTATATCACTATATTTTACATCAGCGTGGATTTTGTTAATCGGTGTGAATCCAACCTTTATCTGATCTAAATTCAGTTGTAGCAAAATGTTAAAGGCGACAATGTTGATTTTTGTAAGGAAAACTGCCTGGTAGTTTTGCATACTGAGCTACATGAGTGTACTATCTCATATCATGCACATTACTGAATTGTAGTGCTGCTCTGGTTGCCCATCACAATTCGTATTACCTTACCTGGCTGATGATAGATGTGCCATATTGTGTTAATTTGGTGTAGGCCGGTGTAGTCTGGTTGCCCAAACATTCGTTGTGTCAATGTTGCTTTCCTATTATCAGACCTAGCCAATGATAGCAATGCTAGTGTGTTAATTTGGTGCAGGCTACTGAAGATAAGAAGACAAACTCCGAAAACAGCAAGTCAACCCCATTGTTTCTTTCCAAAAAATCTAGGCCAGGTAATATGGCAATAACTCATGATTAATCTGTTCGGTTCCCCTCCTAATTTATGTTATGATGCAGTGGTCAAGACACTCTCCACTATCAATAATACAAGCCTGCCAAAATCGCCATCTGAATCTGTTCAGTTCCCTCTGTCTCGAATGCAACGAAAAAAATGTATATTTGTGAACCAATTAATGGCTGAAGCAATGATGGAAATGGTGGAGGAATCAGAGCTGCACATTCGTGCGCAACAACAACTGATGAATGTTTTTACAGACAGTGTAGCAAAGCAGCAAGAACTTGCCCACATGCTTATGGGCGTCATCCGCGCTGAGGTTGCAGATTGTAACGTTGTAGATCGTTAGGTTCTGTTCATTTATTTGCACTGGCATCAATCTTTGATTGCCAAGTGGATGTAATTTCTTGTAATATATGTTGGATGTGCAACGTTTTTTCCTGTATGTCGGACCTTTGCTTGATCGGTTTTGGTCCTATGCATAATTGCTCGTCGTAATGGGCTCAAATTATCTAATTGGGCCTAAAGACATGTACGAACTTTAGTGGGCCCATTAAGTTAATGGGCCGTTACCAGGCCGAAAGTTAATGGTCGGCCCTCTTACCTCCCGGATCGTTAACAGGCCGACATCGAAGCGGGCAACAGGTGGGACCATTTGATTTCACGGGCCATTAACATGTCGTTACTAAGGTCGGGCTACATATGGCCCAACTATATTGTGGGCCTTTAGCAGGCCGAAAGAAACAGCGGGCTCGTACTGGACCATGAAGAGCATGGGCCACTAAGAGGCCGAAAGTCAGGTCGTACTATAAATGGCCCAACTATGTTGTGGGCCTTTAGCAGGCCGAAAGAGAAACCGGGCTGGTATTGGACCATGAAGAGCATGGGCCATTAAAAGGCCAAAACTCAGGTCCGACTACAAATGGCCCAAATCATTTATGGGCCGTCAACAGGCTGAAAGACACACCGGGCCGGGAATTGGCCCAACACTTAAATGGGTCGCTAAAAGGCCAAAACTAAGGTCCAACTACAAATGGCCCAACTCATTTATGGGCCATCAACACGCTGAAAGACACACCGGGCCGGAAATTGGCCCAACACTTAAATGGGTCGCTAAAAGGCCGAAAGATGTACATCCTAAAAATTGGCCCATCCCTTGAATGGGTCGTTAACAGGCCGAAATCACATCGGGCCGATATCGAGCCCAAATATATTGGGGGTTGTTAACGGGCTCGAACTGACAATGGGTTGCAATGGTGTCAAATCTTTAACGGGTCGTTGACGGGCCGAATTGGCACATCTCGTATGGGTCGTGGGCTTAAATGGACCTGACACAAGTAGGCCTTATATGGGCCGGCCTGCTAATTTTTACTGGGCCGGCCTTTTTCACCGGAATGGGCCACTATTTTGTCGTGCCACCTGTCAACCTATCATAGGCGCCTCCTGTCCAATGAATGGATGACATCTGTCCCAACGGTGAGCCAACACGTGTTTCCTTTGGCCAATGAGAATTTTACACATGGAAAATCCTCATTGGTCCGGGCTGTTAGCAGGTTATCGGATCCAAAACCGGACCCGATAGCTTAACAACGTTCCTTTACGGTGGATGCCACGTGTCGGTCACCCTTGACGAAAGCACTTCCATGACGCGTGATTTATCGTCATGGAAGTGGACACTTCCGTGATGATAATTTTGGTAATGTCATGGAACACTTCTACGACAGCACATGTATGACTATCTTGATTCTGTCATAAAATCTTCATGGATGTACATGCATGACAAAAAAGTGACCTACAGTGACAAACACGTATCATCACGGAAGTGTATTTTTTTGTAGTGATATATGCCTCTCTAGCCCGCCGACTG
>NC_057799.1:254331568-254351045 GCF_018294505.1 Triticum aestivum
TGGGGGCTGCTAGCTACTTCGCACTTTGCTAGGTGAACCTCGGTTGGGGGCATGCTCATAGCTTAGGATTCCCTTCGTGCTGACACGAGGGGGCTACTAGCTACTTCGCACATTGCTAGGTGAACCTCGGTTGGGGGGCATGTGCATTCATAGCTTAGGATTCCCTTTGTGCCGACACAAGGGAGGGGTGGCTGCAAGCTACTTCGCACTTTGCAAGGGAGAACATCGGTTGGGGGGAGGGCATGCATTCTGATGTCTACTACACAACCTTCTTGTAGACGTTGTTGGGCCTCCAAGTGCAGAGGTTTGTACGACAGTTGCAAATTTCCCTCAAGTGGATGACCTAAGGTTTATCAATCCATGGGAGGCGTAGGATGAAGATGGTCTCTCTCAAGCAACCCTGCAACCAAATAACAAAAAGTCTCTTGTGACCCCAACACACCCAATACAATGGTAAATTGTATAGGTGCACTAGTTCGGCGAAGAGATGGTGATACAAGTGCAATATGGATGGTAGATATAGGTTTTTGTAATCTGAAAATATAAAAACAGCAAGGTAACAAGCGATAAAAGTGAGAGTAAACGGTATTGCAATGCTAGGAAACAAGGCCTAGGATTCATACTTTCACTAGTGCAAGTTCTCTCAACAATAATACCATAATTGGATCATATAACTATCCCTCAACATGCAACAAAGAGTCACTCCAAAGTCACTAATAGCGGAGAACAAACGAAGAGATTATTGTAGGGTACGAAACCACCTCAAAGTTATTCTTTCAGATCGATCTATTCAAGAGTTCGTACTAGAATAACACCTTAAGATACAAATCAACCAAGACCCTAATGTCACCTAGATACTCCAATGTCACCTCAAGTATCCGTGGGTATGATTATATGATATGCATCACACAATCTCAGATTCATCTATTCAACCAACACAAAGAACTTCAAAGAGTGCCCCAAAGTTTCTATCAGAGAGTCAAGACGAAAACGTGTGCCAACCCCTATGCATAAGTTCACAAGGTCACTGAACCCGCAAGTTGATCACCAAAACATACATCAAGTAGATCACGTGAATATCCCATTGTCACCACAGATAAGCACATGCAAGACATACATCAAGTGTTCTCAAATCCTTAAAGACTCAATCCGATAAGATAACTTCAAAGGGAAAACTCAATCCAGTACAGGAGAGTAGAGGGGGAGAAACATCATAAGATCCAACTATAATAGCAAAGCTCGCGATACATCAAGATCGTACCGAATCAAGAACACGAGAGAGAGAGGCCAAACACATAGCTACTGGTACATACCCTCAGCCCCGAGGGTGAACTACTCCCTCCTCATCATGGAGAGCGCCGGGATGATGAAGATGGCCACCGGTGAGGGATTCCCCCTCCGGCAGGGTGCCGGAACAGGGCCCCGATTGGTTTTTGGTGGCTACAGAGGCTTGCGGCGGCGGAACTCCCGATCTATTGTGCTCCTCGATGTTTTTAGGGTATACGGACATATATAGGCGAAAGAAGTCGGTCAGGGGAGCCACGAGGGGCCACGAGGGTGGGGGGTAGGGCGCGCCTCCCTGCCTCATGGCTTCCTCGAAGCTTCCCTGACGTCTACTCCAAGTCTCCTGGATTGCTTCCATTCCAAAAATAACTCTGCCGAAGGTTTCATTCCGTTTGGACTCCTTTGATATTCCTTTTCTTCGAAACACTGAAATAGGCAAGAAAACAACATTTTGGGCTGGGCCTCCGGTTAATAGGTTAGTCCCAAAAATAATATAAGAGTGTATAATAAAGCCCATTAAACATCCAAAACAGAATATATAATAGCATGAATACTTCATAAATTATAGATACGTTGGAGACGTATCAGCATCCCCAAGCTTAATTCCTGCTCGTCCTCGAGTAGGTAAATGATAAAAGAAATAATTTATGAAGTGTGAATGCTAGCAGGTGCACAAGTTTGATCAATGATAATTTCAGTCACCTTTTCTAGCATCATTATGTGTCATAACAGTAGCTCAACTCATAAAACTTTTCATGATCAAGTAACAAGCAATTCACATGTTAAAGCATAGACCATAAACTTTCTTGAAAACTAACAAACTATGTTCTCAGTCATCAAACAATTGCAATTCATCTTATTTCCAGGAAGGGTCTATGTAAGAGCTTTGATTTAGCAAATCGCACATACTCAACTATCATATAGTCTTCCATGATTGCTACCACTCAAAGCATATTTTTAGAACAAATAGCATTCATCGAACACAAAGAAAGATAGGGGCTTAATGTTTCGCCTCCCAACCTTTTACCTCAAGGGTAATGTCAACAATAATAATTCATGATCAAATATATTTGAATGGCCATATATGCTTAGATATTTCTCCACCACATGATGCTTTCCAACTAAAAAGTAGGTTGGAATGAGAAGGAATACTACTGACTCTTGCATAAAAGTAAAAGATAGGCCCTTCGCAGAGGGAAGCAGGGATTTGCAGAGGTGCCAGAGCTCGAAGCTTTAAAACAGAGATGAAAATAATTTTGAGAGGTATGCTTTCATTGTCAACATAACGACCAAGAGTTCCCAATATCTTCCATACTAGATACATTATAGGCGGTTCCCAAGCAGAAAGGTAAAGATTTTACTCCCCCTCCACCGATCAATCACACTCCACGGCTTGTCTGAAACAACTGGTGTCGTCCAACTATCAACAATCCTGGGGGAGTTTTGTTTAAATTATTTGCGAATTTGTTTTTGATCTTTTGATCATAGGACTGGGCATCCCAATTACCAGCCATTTTCTCATGAATGATGAGCGGAGTCCACTCATCGTGAGAATAACCCACCTAGCATCGAAGATACTGACTGCCCCTAGTCGCTACATGAGCGATTCGGGCATACAAAACAGATTATTATTTGAAGGTTTAGAGTTTGGAACATGCAAATTTACTTGGAATGGCAGATAAATACCGCATATAGGTAGATATGGTGGACACTCATGGAATAAACTTGGTTCAAGGAATTTGGATGCACAAGCAGTATTCCCGCTTAGTACAGAGATTTTGGCTAGCAAAGGATTATAAATAGCAAGCACCACATGTTAGAGGATCCATAACAATATAACTTCTATACAAATATACTCAAGCATAACTCATTATGTTGTCTTCCTTGTCCAACTTCAACTAATTTGCTCAGGTTTGAAAATAATTAATGGGGCTCACAATCATAGAAGATGTCCAAGATAGTATATTTATATGTGAAATCTCTCTTCCTTCAATATTCTTTCATGAATTGTTCAGGTGACCAATACGGTGTTTGCTAGCTTTCAATAAATTTACCTCCTCTACTTCCTACATGTGAAGTCATTACTCCCCATGGTATAAGCATATGAAGCCTATATAATTTCAGATTTATGATATTCAATTCATTCAACCATTTACTCATGGGATATATAAGTGAAGCACGTGAGTAAATGACAAACTACTCCAAAAGATATAAGTGAAGATCAATGAGTAGTCAAATAATTATTTAGATATGTGAGGACTCTCTCTCATTTAAATATTTTCGATCTTAATATTTTATTTAAACAGAAATCAAAACAAAATAAAATAAAATGACGCTCCAAGCAAAACACATATCATGTGGTGAATAAAAATATAGCTCCAAGTAAAGTTACCGATGAACAAAGACGAAAGAGGGGATGCCATCCGGGGGCATCCCCAAGCTTAGGCTCTTGGCTGTCCTTGAATATTACCTTGGGGTGCCTTGGGCATCGCCAAGCTTAGGCTCTTGCCACTCCTTATTCCATAGTCCATCGAATCTTTACCCAAAACTTGAAAACTTCACAACACAAAACTTAACAGAAAACTCGTAAGCTCCGTTAGTATAACAAAATAAATCACCACTTAAGTACTGTTGTGAACTCATTCTAAATTCATATTGGTGTAATATCTACTGTATTTCAGCTTATCTATGGTTCATACCCTCCGATACTACTCATAGATTCATCAAAATAAGCAAACAACACATAGAAAACAGAATCTATCAAAAACATAACAGTCTGTAGTAATCTGTATCAAACGTATACTTATGGAACTCCAAAACTTCTGAAATAAATTGGTGGACGTGAGGAATTTGTCTATTAATCATCAGCAAAAATAATCAACCTAAAAGCGCTCTCCAGTAAAAAATGGCAGCTAATCTCGTGAGCGCAAAAGTTTCTGTTTTTTACAGCGTGATCATAAAGACTTCACCCAAGTCTTCCCAAAGGTTCTACTTGGCACAAACACTAATTAAAACATAAAACCACATATAACCAGAGGCTAGATGAATTATTTATTACTAAACAGGAGCAAAAGGCAAAGAACAAAAATAAAATTGGGTTGCCTCCCAACAAGCGCTAACGTTTAACGCCCCTAGCTAGGCAAGATGATTTCAATGATGCTCACATAAAAGATAAGAATTGAAACATAAAAAGAGCATCATGAAGAATATGACTAGCACATTTAAGCCTAACCCACTTCCTATGCATAGGGATTTTGTGAGCAAACAACTTATGGGAACAATAATCAACTAGCATAGGAAGGTAAAACAAGCATAACTTCAAGATTTTAAGCACATAGAGAGGAAACTTGATATTATTGCAATTCCTACAAGCATATATTCCTCCCTCATAATAATTTTCAGTAGCATCATGAATGAATTCAACCATATAACCAGCACATAAAGCATTCTTTTCATGATCTACTTGCATAGTAATTTTACTACTCTCCACATAAGCAAATTTATTCTCATTCGGAATAGTGGGAGTATCATAAGAGACTTGAATACTATAAATTGTTTCCACATTAAAAGAGTAATGTTCAGAGAAAGGGTAATCATAATCATGACAAGTTTTATAAATATAATCATCACTACTCTTTATAGCATAGGTGTCATCACAATAATCATCATAAATAGGAGACATGCTATCATCATAATAAATTTGCTCATCAAAACTTGGGAGGCAAAAAATATCATCTTCATTAGACATAGCATCCCCAAGCTTGGGACAAACATTAATTGCAGCAAATATATTCTCAAACATGTCATCCTCATCAAACATAGCATCCCCAAGCTTGGGCCTTTTCATATCATAAGCATAATCACTCTCATCATTAATAGTATGGATAGCACCAATAGTGTAGCAATTATCATCATCACAATGAGTAATAGGAGCAACATCATTTGGGAGGGATACCTTTCTACCTTTGCTTCTCCGTCTTTTATTTTTCTTCTTCACATCATGTGTGGGTTTAACCCTCTTTTTTGAGCTCCTTATTGATGAGATTGGTTGAATAGAAGGCTCCTCCTCGTTACCTGATTCATCATAAGAAATAATAGGAGGATATTGGGAAGTCTCTTCCCTTTCGTTAGTATTCTCTTCATCTTCTATTTGTTTTCTTGTCTTTATGTAATTGGCAATATAAGGATTTTCAATGCAATTCACCGCACAATACATAAAAATTTCTTCTAGATCAAAATCAAGAACTTTATCAAGGACAAATTCTGGAAGCTCCTTATTTATACGTTTCATTTCTTCATAACCCAAAAGCAAACTAAGTTCATTATGATGTGCAAGGGAAATCAAGTCATCACAATTTTTGGACACGATACGATCATGAAACAATTTGCATTGGGTATTGAAATGATCACATTCATTGCAAAGTTCACAAGGACGGCAAAGAAAGTTTAAATTTTTAGCACAAACATCTAGCCTTTCTTGCAACCATTTAGTTTCTAAATACTTATGCCTCTTGCAAAATCTATCTTCCCTATTTGGTGTGTACTTGCAAACTCTATGCACTCCACAAAAGTTGACATGCTTATAAGAGACATTTTCATCATGACTAGTGCAATCATCATTAGTACTATGGATATTCAAAGAGTTCATACTAACAACATTGCAATCATCCTCATCATTCAAAGATTTAGTGCCAAACATTTTATAGACTTCTTCTTCTAGCACTTGAGCACAATTTTCCTTTCCATCATTCTCATGAAAGATATTAAAAAGATGAAGCGTATGAGGCAAACTCAATTCCATTTTTTTGTAATTTTCTTTTATAGACTAAACTAGTGATAAAACAAGAAACTAAAAGATTTGATTGCAAGATCTAAAGATATACCTTCAAGCACTCACCTCCCCGGCAACGGCGCCAGAAAAGAGCTTGATGTCTACTACACAACCTTCTTCTTCTAGACGTTGTTGGGCCTCCAAGTGTAGAAGTTTGTAGGACAGTAGCAAATTTCCCTCAAGTGGATGACCTAAGGTTTATCAATCGGTGGGAGGCGTAGGATGAAGATGGTCTCTCTCAAGCAACCCTGCAACCAAATAACAAACAGTCTCTTGTGTCCCCAACACACCCAATACAATGGTAAATTGTATAGGTGCACTAGTTCGGCGAAGAGACGGTGATACAAGTGCAATATGGATGGTAGATATAGGTTTTTGTAATCTGAAAATATAAAAAGAGCAAGGTAACAAGCAATAAAAGTGAGCGTGAACGGTATTGCAATGCTAGGAAACAAGGCCTAGGGTTCATACTTTCACTAGTGCAAGTTCTATCAACAATAATAACATAATTGGATCATATAACTATCCCTCAACATGCAACAAAGAGTCACTCCAAAGTCACTAATAGCGGAGAACAAACGAAGAGATTATTGTAGGGTACGAAACCACCCTAAAGTTATTCTTTCGGATCGATCTATTCAAGAGTTCGTACTAGAATAACACCTTAAGATACAAATCAACCAAAACCCTACTGTCACCTAGATACTCCAATGTCACCTCAAGTATCTGTGGGTATGATTATACAATATGCATCACACAATCTCAGATTCATCTATTTAACCAACACAAAGAACTTCAAAAGAGTGCCCCAAAGTTTCTATCGAAGAGTCAAGACGAAAACATGTGCCAACCCCTATGCATAAGTTCACAAGGTCACTGAACCCGCAAGTTGATCACCAAAACATACATCAAGTAGATCACATGAATATCCCATTGTCACCACAGATAAGCACATGCAAGACATACATCAAGTGTTCTCAAATCCTTCAAGACTCAATCCGATAAGATATCTTCAAAGGGAAAACTCAATCCATTACAAGAGAGTAGAGGGGGAGAAACATCATAAGATCCAACTATAAGAGCAAAGCTCGCGATACATCAAGATCGTACCGAATCAAGAACACGAGAGAGAGAGATCAAACACATAGCTACTGGTACATACCCTCAGCCCCGAGGGTGAACTAATCCTTCCTCATCATGGAGAGCGCCGGGATGATGAAGATGGCCACCGGTGAGGGATTCCCCCTCCGGCAGGGTGCCGGAATAGGGTCCCGATTGGTTTTTGGTGGCTACAGAGGCTTGCGGCAGCGGAACTCCCGATCTATTGTGCTCCTCGATGTTTTTAGGGTATATGGACATATATAGGCGAAAGAAGTCGGTCAGGGGAGACACGAGGGGCCCACGAGGGTGGGGGACGCGCCAGGGGGTAGGGCGCGCCTCCCAGCCTCGTGGCTTCCTCGAAGCTTCCCTGGCATCTACTCCAAGGCTCCTGGATTGCTTCCGTTCCAAAAATAACTCTCCTGAAGGTTTCATTCCATTTGGACTCCGTTTGATATTCCTTTTCTTCGAAACACTGAAATAGGCAAGAAAACAGCATTTTGGGCTGGGCCTCCGGTTAATAGGTTAGTCCCAAAAATAATATAAGAGTGTATAATAAAGCCCATTAAACATCCAAAACAGAATATATAATAGCATGAATACTTCATAAATTATAGATACGTTGGAGACGTATCACATTCATAGCTTAGCTAGGATTCCCTTCGTGCCGACACAACTTTCCTAGGTGAACCTCGGTTGGGGGCATGCATTCATAGCTTAGGAATCCCTTCGTGCCGACACGAGGGAGGGGGGCCTGCTAGCTCTACTTCACAATTTGCTAGGTGAACCTCGGTTGGGGGGCATGCATTCATAGCTTAGGATTCCCTTCGAGCCGACACGAGGGAGGGGGATGCTAGCTACTTCGCACTTTGCTACAATGAACCTCGATTGGGGGGGCATGCATTCATATATAGCTTAGGATTCCCTTCGTGTTTCATAGCTTAGGATTCACTTCGTGCCGACACGAGGGGGGTGGGGGCAAGCAATACCGTGCGCTTTGCAAGAGAGGTGCCACATCGAAGTTGCATTTGGTATTTGAAAATCAAACCACCCTTTTGATACATAAATTTGGTCCACATGCAAGTGTGTTCGTGTTCTGACCCTCTCCGCGTCATTTTTCGCCAAATTTATGAACATTAGACAAGTCGGATGACGCAACAGACACGGTTCACTCAAACTAACTGTGTGCCACGCCGGTGCACCTGTCACGCACACATCCACACGGTACATTGGGCTCCATGAGGCTCCTTCTCTCAAAAATATCTGCCCGCTTCAAGGGTTTTTCTGTTTCATAACACACGGTTGTTATCTCCGGACCATGTGCGATGTTTCTTGTTCCCAATCCCGCCTGCATCGAAAATATCTGCCCGCCTAGAGGGTTTTTCTTCTTCATAACACACGGTTGTTATCTCCGGACGGTGTGCGATGCACTATCATCAAAATTTTCAATAGCCCGGCATTTCACTCCCGCGTTTGACTCCCGCGTAGTAAAATTTTCAGTACCCGCGGCATTTCCTCAAACACCCCCCTCCACACACACACACACACACACACACACACACACACACACCAAAACCTCCTCGGGCGTGCACACACACACACACCCTCCCTCGCTCGAAACCCTAGCAAAGCCCCCACCACCGCTGCCGCCGCTGCAAGGCCTCCATTGTCAACATCTGCCAGTTTTCCCATGCAGCTTACCCACCGATCTCCATACCTAGGCAGCCCTGAGTTTCTTAGATGACACCTGCCAAACGCCCCCTTTCCCACAGATCCCCATCCCCCACTCCAGAGCGTCGCAGCCTAAGCCCGGCTACGCTTCTCGTGGAGCTCGAGGAGCGATTGGCCCAAAAGAGGTGTATAGCGGTCTCTTCGCCTGACGTCGCCGAGGAAGCTGACGACCATTACTGGCGGCAGACACTCAAGCAGCGGGCTAGAGTATGCGGGCATGTCTCGTCTGCCGGCTACGACATCGAGGTCATCGACAGCGACGCCCTGAGGCGGGCTGTGTCACAGGTTAAGTGGCCCACCCCAACCCCTCAGGTTCAACCGCCGTCGATCTCATCCATGGCCCCGCCGCTAATCTCCTCTGGCTCGCTGTCAACAATTTTCCATTCTACATCGCCATCGAGCCCCTTTTGTCATTTCTAAAGGTCACGTTCTGCGACGCTGGCTTGGGATCCACAGCTTCCAAGTCAGACCTCATCAACGGTGACCACGAGGAGGGCACCCTCTCCGGCTCTTCCAAGGGGAAAGAGCCCATCTGCTCTTCCAAGGGGAAAGCGCCCGTCTGCGACATCAGGGAGGGCACCCTACAGCCGTGCTCTTCCAAGGGGGAGGAGTCCATCTGCGACAACATGGAGCGCATCCAGGGTCTGTGCTCTTCCCACGGGAAAGAGCCCATCTGTGACAAGTGAGGAAACCCATGATTTGTTTATTTCAGTTGTTCATAATGTGATGCTCTATATGTGCAATTATTACTATGCAGTACATTTCATCAATCTGGTTTTAAACATACAGATAGGAATGCATATATTTGCTTGCTGTTAAGCCTGTTATAGCTAGCATATGCCTCTTTTAAAGTTTTTTGATTGTTCGTTTTTTTTGTAGTTAGCATATGTTCAGTTTCAAAAGCTATCTTAGTTTGTTCGTAGTATGCCTTGTTTATTCCAGTTATTCACAACGTGATGTTCTATATGTGCAAGTATAAACTGTGCAATTCAATTTCATCAGTACCAGTTTCAACAATACCACTATGAATGACAAAATTTGTTGCTGCATCTTGTAGTTAACACGCCTTTCCATTTTTATTTAACCATAACCAGTGTACTTAGACCGGCACAATACCAGTTTGAATGACCATGTTTGCTTGTTGTTAAATGTTAGGCCTGTTGCAGTTAGCACACCTTTCCACTTGTTTTGCTTTACTAGCATGTGTAAACCTGCACACTGAAGCTATCTTTTGGAGATTATTTTGTCTGCCATGTGTAATTTTGGTTGATGTTTAGCCTGTTGTGCTTAACATGCTTCTTGATGTACCTACACAGGACAATTTTGGAAACGACTATTGTTTTCCATCAAGGTTAGTTTCATCCCATGGCTTATATCTGCTCACTGTTCAGGATATCGGTAGCTGGTACCATATAGGCTGGCGGCTGATAAGGGACTAATCGGTGAATCGGACTTTTAACTGAATATATCTGCAACCCATTTTTCGTTAGGTTAACTAGGGCCATATTTAATGTATCTGAGGCTACATAGAAACATGCACTGTATTAATGTCTAAATATGCAATCCTAGGCTACATAGCAACAAGGAAGAGTGTTACATTAATGTTCTAATGATGTCTAGATATACGTAGAAGAGCAGCAGCAGCAACAGCAATAGTAACAACACAATCCTGTTTGGATACTCAGCTTAGCTACAGGTTAGAGTTAGTTTCTAGCTCATTACTAACCCTGAACTAACTCCATCCAAAGAGTTGTTTGGATGGCAGGGTTAGATTGACAATAAATGCACTAGGAGAACTAGCTCCAATTAGCACCTCTTGGGTTGGATACTAGTTTTTTTGGTGGGTTATAGATGCAACTAGCTCAAACTAGCCCTCATGTTTAGATAAAATTTAGGGCTATTTGAGCCCGAACTAGCTCAAACTAACTGTAACCCGTGGATACAGCAGCAGATAATTTTTAAGAATGAACTAAACTCCTTCCGGCCAATAATATAAGATGTTAATTCATCTAATATGTGAGTGTATTGGATGTTATAAGATAGTCCATCTGTTCCTAAATATTTGTCTTTTTAGAGATTTCAAATGGACTACCATATACGGATGTATGTAGACATATTATAAAAGAGTGTTGTACTACATCACTGTGCAATTGTTGTTTAGCTTCTAATATTAACTTGGTGCTTTTAGGTACATATGTCATTGGTAAAGATCCGCGTTTCGACCCTTTCTGCGTATGGGGCAATGGGATATCGATGAACCAGCATCAAGTGAGGAAGCTGATAAAGATTGTTAGTAAAATGGGTCCAAAGATGGCAATTAAACTATTTGTTTACACTTTATCCAAGACAACAGCGAACTGCAGGATGGTAAGTAAGAACTCTGCAGCCTTCTTTTTACTGCCCATAATGAGTTGGGTTAGATGACAATGTCTGAAATCTTATTCCTTTGGAGTGGTTGCCAAAGCAGTTTACTCGAGATTACCTCTCAAACTACATGATTGGTGGGCATGCAAAGGTGTATTTCTACCAGAACACAATGATTATCTAGATGTTTTCATGAAGACCGTGAAGGATGGGCGGTCGGCCATCACAAGGGGTTGGACTAGAGTCGTGCGTGCCTTCTGCATGGAGGAGGGCAAAATATGGGCATTCCGCTTCACCTTGCTCAGCAACCAGAATATATTTTGCCTCTTTCTTTACCGTCTTTAATAGTACAATTATACAACTGTGGTTCATCATTCTTTATTTGGTTCTTATGTAATTCTTGAACATATGTACCTATGAATCGAATAATGCATTGGTTGTTTGAACCTGATGGATAGGAATAAAGTTGTAGCATAGATTCAAATTCAAATCCAAATCCAGTACAATTTGGAAAAGCAGCAATTAAATTACGGTGAAATTACGCTCTCCAGGTTGTTACGGCACACACGGTTGGTAAAACACAAACGTTTGCGATATGCATCATAATCCGAGATGGTTCACAGAGAGGAAACATGTGGAAGCATGCACATAGTTGCCGTTTGCAAACCGTGTGCGATGTCGGGCAATATCACAAACGGTGCGGGCAAACTAAACGTTTGTGTTAGTTGCCTTATCGTACACGATTCGCAACCATGAACTGTTTCTGATGAAGTATGCACCATAAGCGTTGCACCACAGAATAGCGTGTGCAATAGTTGTCGTGTACGACGATGTTACGACGGTCTGACATTTCGTAATCCTGTCCGACACTCGTACGACAATTAGCTAATCTTCTTAACGGTGAACCATTTGTGATCGGCCATGCATCATACACGTTCTATAATAGTGAACCGTTCGTGATGGGCCACGCATCGTAAATGTAGCACCACTGAATACCGACTGTGATGGCAATGCAAGCAGAAACGAGTAGGAGTACTGTAGGGGCCCTATCCACGACGGTTTCTGGGTCGTGTGGGAAGGACCCCCCTATCGCCCACACTCACATGGCGACGGTTCCAAATGTCGTCGCGGAAAGGGGTTTTAAACCGTTTGTTTAGGACTGACGCGCACTAGTGTACATGCATTTTTGAACATTACTACAGGCCTAGCTATTTGGTTTGCGGGATTTGTAAAATGCACTAACATGCCATCTTCGATCTGACATGATTAACATGGGCATTTGATTACATTCTAGAAAAAAGTAGCCTTTTTCACAAGAGGTTGGAGTGGATGAAAAGTTCCCTAAGAAAACTAGTACAGATGAATCCAAAGGAGAAATGCTTATTGATTGTAACCATATGGATCAAGCAACCAATATGGGGGGACATGTATGTACTGAAATCCTCCAAAAGAACCTTCAGAAATCATAGTACATTGTCATTGTAAACTTGGAAAAAGGTGTCACAAATTGAACTCCCTTATGGTTAACATTCAACAGGAAAGGAACATCACCTCGATATATAGCTTCTCCAGGCACGAAAAGCATCTCAGGAAACTGACAACTTGCTCCAGGTCAGGCCCGATAGATTCTAGTGCCAAGACCTTCACGGTGCGCATTTTCGGGGTCAAGCTTGTCGGAATCATTTTCTGAATGACAGGCGAACAAACATCTTCAAAATTAGAAATAATGTTAATTTGTAGAAGGAGAGGTAGAAGGCGGCTGTTGTACCTGAACGGGTGTGGATCCAATAACAAGTTCGGAGTATTTGACAGACAAGTAGCCCACAATTGTCAAATTCAGCACAGAAATGACATTGATTCTTGTTGGACCTTCTTGATCAACTAGAAATAATCTCTCAAGTGCAGGTGTGTCCTGGATGACCATACCGTGGTACACATCTTGTGATGTCTTCCTGCCGCACCAGCAACACACATAAATAGTCCGGAGAGTCATGGAGGTGATGTGGAAGGTACTCAACCCATTGGTCGCATGAAGACGAAGGTACTCGAGTGTAGTACAACCATGGAGCAGGCACTCCATGTCACCCTTTGAGAGGCAGACGGCGACGAGCTCGAGGTGCTTCAGTCGTGGTAGAATAAGAGCGGGTGCGTAATTAAGGGGTGGGAAATGGCAGTTCCTGAACTTAGCGACGCGCAGCGTGGGCGCGAGGCGGAGTGCGGACGTTGGCAGCGACCGCATATGCCTGTCATCAAAAGTGAGCTCCTCAAGCTGATCTAGGGCGGGGGATCGGAACCAGTCATCATGCTTCGCTCGATCCTTGTCGTTGGAACG
Source organism: Triticum aestivum (assembly GCF_018294505.1). Taxonomy (NCBI): domain Eukaryota; kingdom Viridiplantae; phylum Streptophyta; class Magnoliopsida; order Poales; family Poaceae; genus Triticum; species Triticum aestivum. The sequence goes on from NC_057799.1 coordinate 254,345,209, forward strand.
GAACTTGCCCATTCTAAGGCCTTTGGTTGGGCCAAGGTGACTGCCGAGGATCTTGGAGAACGCATCCAAGCTTTTGCGATAGCCATGGCAGAGCTCGTGGGTGTCGATGAGGCCGAGAGGGCTGGAGTTCCATAGGGGGCGCCACCGCCGGGAAAGGAGGGTTGTCCCCGCCCCATATTTGATTGGGAGGAGAGAGATGATGACTCTCAACATATCATCGGGGAGGCTACTGATTAAGTCTAGGCCTGCTGGAGTCGCTTGCGGTTCTAGCTCGCCCAGCCTCCGCTTGTTGGCAACCCCGTTCTCCACCTCCGGAGTCTCCTTGTCAGTGGCGCTTTCTGATATAAATGGGAGTACAGGCAATATTTAGTTAAAACAGGGCAATAGAAAAGTGTATTGGTAACTAGAAGTTATTAGGTAGGAATATAGTAAGAAAAGGGAATAACAATTGGTTGCTTAAATACTACACAATTCATTTGACATTGCTGCGTAAGTCAACATATGCAGATAGTTGAAAATAAAAATTACTTCGAACAAAGTCTGGACGGATGTTTTTGTCGGGGAAGTTAGCATATATCTCATGACAAGGCCCTTTTATGTGTAGTGCAATTTTAGTGCGAGCTTTCAGTACATAAAACTTTGCAATTTCATTCCAAAAGGCAGTGCCAAAATATGAGTCACCACGTTCATCAACTCTTACAGTAGCAACGATTGTAAATCCATGGTTTGTGTGCAGTATGACATCCGTGGAGCCTTGATCTATGTAAAGGGAAAAATTGTGCACTACATAATCTGTTGCATAGCGAGGGATGTTCTGCAAAAAAGGTAGGATTGTTAAAGAAAATATGGTAACATGCAAATATGGGCCCAAATTGAAAGAACTGTACAACAGTTGGAATCGAAGGACAAAAATCTATAATTAAACAGATAGGGTAAACATGATGTCATGAAAAAATGAGAGTAATCGGAAGAACAGTACATCATTAATTTGCCTAATATAGAAAGAAGAGGGGGAAAATCCCCTTTGACGTATATGGTACATGTGGCACCTTTTATCCAAATGTAGCAATATTTAGAATATGTTCAGGAAAGTAGGCCATGCCAACCGATTTAGGGTGAGATTGAACATACCGCGCGCGTCCTCAAGTTATCTGGTACGGAGAGATGGAATCTGTGGCGGCGGTCGCAAAGTCCTGAAGTGTCGGCGCACTGTACATTCTATGAATGAAATAAAACCCTCAAATCAGCTCGAATAAAAATGAATTCACGGCGATTTCTGCCGGGTGATTGAAGGAGGCAGATGAACTGGGATAAGAGATGAGATAATATCTCGTTAAATTAGTTACCTTGCCGTCCATGAGAAAGAACCCTCAATACGGCAGATTCCCCAATCGAGCGGAGCTGGGTCGACCGCGAGCAATGTCGAGAAAGTCGATGGCGATAGGCGGCGGCAAGCGGAAGTGGCGAAATGCGGTGGGCTTTGCCGGCAGCCTGGCGGCGGCGGCAGGCGTCGAGCTAAGTGTTTACCGCCGTGATAGGCGGTGCCATGGCATAGACACGGAGGAGCTTGTGCAGGTGTGAATGGGGAACGTACCGGAGGGGCCGAGGGGGTGGCGGGCGGGGTGAGGGTTTTTGTGACGTGGGGATGGTGAGGGTTTTCTTTTTTCTTTTTTGAATTGGGTGGTGAGGTTTTTCTGTCCCACAAAGAATTTTGGGGGCGACGGTTTGCTAGAGCGAACCGTGTGTGATTGATGCAGAGGCAAAATGAAAGTCATTGCACACGGTTCCAATTTTGGGAACCGTGTGTGATTGACGTACTACCTCCGTCCTGGTTTATTGGTCCCCCGTTGTAATTTTTACCAAAATTTGGTGAAATATTTGACATACTCAGACATAGATAATAACCGTACACGTACATAAGCATAGTTCAACCATAAGTACATAGTTCAACCGTCATTAAGCATACTCAAGCGTACATAGTTCGATCCATCCCACATCTCATCTCACATGCGGCCGGAAAGATCCTGAAGCTTCTCCAGGTACTCGGCGTGCGCACCGTGCGCCACCCTGCGAGAATACTTCTGCTTGAAGGAGCGAACGACCCGTCCTCTTGCATGCGCCAGAACACTTAAATACGCGTCATGAAGCTTGTGGTTGCAAAATGGGCATCCATAGCCGTCGTTCCAGGCCTAATACGCCTGTTATGCATTCCCACATAAAGCTCCCTCGGGATTCGCCTCTTGTACCTCCTCTGGGCATCTTCATCCTCGCTGTCCACATCGTCAGACAGCACCTATACAAATAGTAAAACAAATTTGGCATCAAATTAATGATTACATGCCATGAAGTAGGATTAGGAATTTATGGCTATTTATTTATACATACCCAGAGATTATGGTTCGATTTTTAAGCACAGTCGTCTATGTACAGACCAATCTTGAAGAAAACAATGGCACAAACATATGTAGGTCATTCAAAATCAATTGTCAAGTCCTAGCTAGGAGTTATTAGCACAAACACTAACCGTAGTCGGATTACTAGCAGAAATCATTTGCACAGATGAAACAACTAATCACTTATCACATGTACCATTCAAACAATCAATACACTACACGGATCTAACGAAACTTACTCAGATTTCATGGATTGGGAGAACATAACCACATGATTTCTATTCCAAAAAGGGGGAGGTAGGACTAACCAGAGAAACCCTATGATCTATTTGACACATAAATGGGTATAGATGACTAACCAGCTGTCCGTCGTCGTCGGAGTCGTCGCCGGAGTGGTCGTCGGAGTCGTTGCCGGAGTGGTCGTCGGAGTCGATGTGGCACTCCACCTCCGGTTGTGGAAGCTCGACGCCGTCGACGACATCAGGGTGCAGCGATAACTCGCCGGCGGTGACGGCAACCTCTGTCTCCATCTCCACGCCGTGCTCCGGTGCTTTAGCAGCCCCGGCGTCGCCACTCCCTCCGGTGGGCGCTTCGGCGGCATCCTCATACACTGACGGCTTTGAGGACTGAGAGCGGCGTCGAGGATGCAAGCGGAGAGAGAGAATTGTGTGTGCGTAGCGAGGATGGGGGGTGCGGCTGCTCGGGCACACCATTAATATGGAGTAGTGGGAGTTGTGGGAGAGAGGCGGGCGGCGGTCAAACCGATGGCTCACCTCCCGGTGAGCCTGCGCACTGGACTGCTGGCATGCCTACCAAAGTTTCACACAGCTAATCACACGCCTCCCGATGACACTGTGCAGCGAGCACACCTCCGTCAATTCGCACACCTGCACGCACGCCTCCCCGTCTGCCTGCGCGGTGGACTGCTCGCATGCGTCCCGTCAACTCATGCCTGCTCGCATGCCACATGGGTCGCGCAGCGGCATGTATATTGTTTTTTTCTATTTGGATGATTAATGTTGCCGCTTTATTGCTTAACCGAAGCATGGCACGTATCCATTGTTGGTCTAACGCTCACGGTTCGAATAAATAATCCGTTTGGGATATTGGTTCCCAATTATTAATAATCTCCCATCTGTAATTAGATAAAGATTACATCAAAACTGGTCTCAAATTTGACAAAAAAAGTACAATGCCACTTTGCATTGGTGTTATGACAACACGATAAGTTTCATGAACTTCAAATAAGTTTTGGATGTACTAGAATTTAAAAATCAAGATTCTCAATGTTTGAAATTTGTTGCACGGGGAGTAAACATGCGCCCAGTGAGACACATGTGTTTTTGCAATAAATTTAGGTGCACTGTCACGTGTACATGTAGCTCAAATTTGATTTTTTTCACATTATACCCGTAGAAAATCAATCAATCAATGTACTAAAACGTCTTAATGATCTCTGTGATTTTTTTGAAATTAAAACGTCCCTCCTTTGGTAACATGTATGTTCACTGCGGGATAATTAATTTAACATGCATCGTATTTGCGGTGGATTCGCGGTGTGTGTGTGTGGGTGTGTGCGTCTGGGGGTGGCGGGTGGCTCGCAATACACTATGAGTTATGAGCTACCGTGTGGGTTGGCCGTTTTGTTAGGTAGGCCGGTGCTACATCAGAGTCGTGAAATCAATATTTAAAACAGTACACAACCCTTTCATACATAAATGTTTTGGCCACATGCAGTCGATGGTTGTCCTACACGACACTCGATACTCGCGTGTGACGCTTTCTATGGGCCCGCGAGGTCATCGTCCATCACTTTGACGAACAGCCGGCAGTGAGGTTAATTTGACCAGCAAGGTAGAATCTTTTTTGTTTGTGTTATGGTGGTATATAGTACGCGTCGAAGAGGTGGGAGGGGACTAGCATATATACTATACGTACGCGTCCATGAACAAGTACACCTCACTCAGTGTCGGGACTTTTTGGTTACCGAGGCACGTGCCACATCAAAATTGTGAAATTGGTTATTCAAACATCACACAACACCTTTTTGGGCCACATGCATATCCTAGCTAGGACACTCACGTGTGACGCTTCCATCTGTGGGCCCATGAGGCCATCGTCGATGCATGCATGCATCACTTTGACCTACATCGGGAGAGGTTAATTAATTTCACCATCGATGAGGATTCTATTGGGTTGTACATATATTACGGCAGAAGCATATAGTATGCGGTGAAGAGGGGGGAAGGGGACCATCATATGTAGTACGCTTGATATGAACCTCGCTCTGTGTGGGTGCATGGTTTACGGTTTTTGAGGCATGTAGCACATCAAAGTTGTGCATTTTGGGTATTCAACATATATATGTTTGGCCCACATGCAAAGCGGTGGTGGTTGTCCTCTCGCACCCACTTAAGCGGTTATCAGCGATATCGATGCTTTCCATTTGTGGGCCCGCTTGGTCCATCACTACTTTTTGCCTGACAACAAGAGAGGTTAATTTGACTTAGGAGGGGATTATTATTTTTGCTCTGGGATGATATGCATGATACAGTTTGAGCACACACATGCATGTGTACGCATGAATCCCTCCCATCGAGTCGAAGTGGCTAGTACAATGACACATCATGAACCGATCTCGCTCTGTGTGGGGAGCTAGTGTATGATTTTTGACACACGCGCCAAATCAATGTTGTGTATTCAACACATGCATGCACGCATCACCTCCATACATATGCATGTAGTGGTTGCCTTCGAACAATACACTCCCACGCGTGGTTATCGGCGACAAGCCTATATATTCATGGGCCCGCGTGGACATCCATGATCACCTTGACCAACAACAAGATAGGTTACCATGGCGGATTCTTCATTCGGTTCGTGTTATCGTAGTATATGTCATGCTGAGATTCAGACCTAATTAAGTTTGAGCGCATATACTATGCACGCATGCATGCATGAATCCCCGTCATTGACTTGAAGTGTGGTGTAACATACATATGCATCGTCAACCTAACCCTCACTCAGTGTGGGGATCTCTAGTTCGAAATCACGGTGCCACACCAAAGTTGTTCCATTGTTACTCAAAAACACACCTCTCCATACATATGTTTGGGCCACACGCATGCAGTGGTTGCCTTCAGGGACTAGCCACTAGCGTGATTATTCGCAAGCTAGCCCATCTCCAGGGTTGCATGGATGGCCATCACTTTGACCAGCAACAAGAGAGAGGTTGTACGACCAAGTTGAATTAGTCTTGGTCCGTTTTATGATCCATCTTGGTGAGATATATGCCTCTCTGGCTCGCCGACTGAAAGTGTGTGTGGGGGGTGCTACTGCGCACTTTGCTAGGCGAACCTCGGTTGGGGGGCATGCATTCATAGCTTAGGATTCCCTTCGTGGCGACACGAGGGGGGTGGGGGGCTGCTAGCTACTTCGCACTTT
>NC_057799.1:254352036-254377048 GCF_018294505.1 Triticum aestivum
ATTCCCTTCGTGCCGACATGAGGGAGGAGGGGGCTGCTAGCTACTTCGCACTTTGCTAGGTGAACCTGGTTGGGGGGAGGGGCATGCATTCATAGCTTAGGGTTCCCTTCGTGCCGACACGAGGGGGTGGGGGCAAGAAATACCGTGCGCTTTGCGAGAGAGGTGCCACATCGAAGTTGCATTTGGTATTTGAAAATCAAACCACCCTTTTGATACATAAATCTGGTCCACATGCAAGTGTGTTTGTGTTCTGGCCCTCTCCCGCGTCATTTTTCGCCAAATGTATGAACATTAGACAAGTCGGATGACGCAACAGACACCGTTCACTCAAACTAACCATGTGCCACGCCGGTGCACCTGTCACGCACACATCCGCATAGTACATTGGGCTCCACGAGGCTCCCCCTCTCAAAAATATCGGCCCGCCTCGAGGGTTTTTCTGTTTCATAACACACGGTTGTTATCTCCGGACCGTGTGCGATGTTTCTTATTCCCAATCCCGCCTCCATCCCTAGAAAATATCTAACCGCCTCGAGGGTTTTTCTGTTTCATAACAGTGTGATGTTTCTTGTTCCCAACCCCGCCTACATCCCTAGAAAATATCTTCCTGACTCAAGGGTTTTTCTGTTTCCTAACACACGGTTGTTATCTCCGGACCGTGTGTGATGCACTATCATCAAAATTTTCAATATCCCGTCATTTGAGTCCTGCGTTTGACTCCCGGGTAGTAAAATTTTCAGTACCCGCGTCATTTCCTCCAACACCCCGCCCCCCTCCACACACACACACACCAAAACCTCCTTGGGCGTGTGCACACACACACACACCCACCCTCGCTCGAAACCCTAGCAAGGTCCCTGCCGCCGCCGCAAGGCCTCCATTGTCAACATCTGCCGGTTTGCCCGTGCAGCTTACCCACCGATCTCCATACCCAGGCCGCCCTAAGTTTCTTAGATGACGCCTACCAAACACCCACTTTCCCACAGATCCCCATCCCCCACTCCAGAGCGTCGCAACCTAAGCCCGGCTACGCTTCCCGTGGAGCTCGAGGAGCGACTGGCCCAAAAGAGGTGTATAGCGGTCTCTTCGCCCGACGTCGCCGAGGCAGCTGACGACCATTACTGGCGGCAGGCACTCAAGCAGCGGGCTAGAGTATGCGGGCATGTCTCGGCCACCAGCTACGACATCGAGGTCATCGACAGCGACGGCCTGAGGCGGGCTGTGTCACAGGTTAAGTGGCCCACCCCAACCCCTCGGGTTCAACCGCCGTCGATCTCATCCATGGCCCCGCCGCTGATCCCCATGTTTGCTTGTTGTTAAATGTTAGGCATGTTGCAGTTAGCACACCTTTCCACTTGTTTTCCTTTACTAGTGTGCTTAAACCTGCACACTGAAGCTATCTTTTGGAGATTATTTTGTCTGCCATGTATAGTTTTGGTTGATGTTTAGCCTGTTGTGCTTAACATGCTTCTCGATGTACCTACACAGGACAATTTTGGGAACGACTGTTGTTTTCCATCGAGGTTAGTTTCATCCCATGGCTTATATCTGCTCACTGTTCAGGATATCGGTAGCTGGTACCATATAGGCTGGCGGCTGATAAGGGACTAATCGGTGAATCTGACTTTTAAATGAATATATCTGCAACCCATTTTTCGTTAGGTTAACTAGGGCCATATGTAATATATCTGAGGCTACATAGCAACATGCACTGTACTTAATATCTAAATATGCAATCCTAGGCTACATAGCAACAAGGAAGAGTGTTACATTAATGTTCTAATGATGTCTAGATATACGTAGAAAAGCAGCAGCAGCAACAGCAACAACACAGCCCTGTTTGGATACTCAACTTAGCTAGAGTTAATATCTAGCTCATTACTAACCCTGAACTAACTCCATCCAAAGAGTTGTTTGGATGGCAGGGTTAGATTGACAATAAATGCACTAGGAGAACTAGCTCCAATTAGCACCTCTTGGGTTGGATAGTTTTTTTGGGTGGGTTATAGATGCAACTAGCTCAAACTAGCCCTCATGTTTAGATATACTTTAGGGCTATTTGAGCCTGAACTAGCTCAAACTAACTGTAACCCATGGATACAGCAGCAGTTAATCAGCTGATGATTTGTAAGAACGAACTAAACTCCTTCCGGCCCATAATATAAGATGTTAATTCATCTAATATGTGAGTATATTGGATGTTATAATATACTCCCTCCGTTCCTAAATATTTGTATTTTTAGATATTTCAAATGGACTACCATATACGGATGTATATCGACATATTATAAAAGAGTGTTGTACTACATCATTGTGCAATTGTTGTTTAGCTTCTAATATTAACTTGGTGTTTTTCGGTACATATGTCATTGGTAAAGATCCGTGGTTCAACCCTTTCTGCGTATGGGGCAATGAGATATCGATGAACCAACATCAAGTGAGGAAGCTGATAAAGATTGTTAGTAAAATGGGTCCAAAGATGGAATTAAACTATTTGTTTACACTTTATTCAAGACAACATCGAACTGCAGGATGGTAAGTAAGAACTCTACAGCCTTCTTTTTACTGCCCATAATGAGTTGTGTTAGATGACAATGTCTGAATCTTTTTCCTTTGCAATGGTTGCCAAAGCATTTTACTCAAGATTACCTCTCAAACTACATGATTGGTGGGCATGCAAAGGTTAAAGTATTTCTACCAGAACAGGATGATTATCTAGATGTTTTCATGAAGACCGTGAAGGATGGGCGGTCGGCCATCACAAGGGGTTGGACTAGAGTCGTGCGTGCCTTCTGCATGGAGGAGGGCACAATATGGGCATTCCGCTTCACCTTGTCCAGCAACCAGAATATATTTCGCCTCTTTCTTTACCGTCTTTAATAGTACAAGTATACAACTATGGTTCATCATTCTTTATTTGGTTCTTATGTAATTCTTGAACATATGTACCTATGAATCGAATAATGCATTGGTTGTTTGAACCTGATGGATAGGAATAAAGCTGTAGCATAAATTCAAATTCAAATCCAAATCCGGTACAATTTGGAAAAGCAACAATTAAACTACGGTGAAATTACGCTCTCCGGGTTGTTACGGCACACACGGTTGGTAAAACACAAACATTTGCGATATGCACCATAATCCGAGATGTTTCACAGAGAGGAAACGTGTGGAAGCATGCACACAGTTGCCGTTTGCAAACCGTGTGCGATGTCAGACAATATCACAAACGGTGCGGGCAAACTAAACGTTTGTGTTAGTTGCCTTATCGTACACGATTCGCAACCATGAACTGTTTCTGATGAAGTATGCATCGTAAACGTTGCACCACATAATAGCGTGTGCGATAGTTGTCGTGTACGATGATGTTACGACGGTCCGATGTTTCGTAATCATGTCTGACACTCGTACGATGATTAGCTAATCTTCTTAATGGTGAACCGTTTGTGATGGGCCGCGCATCATACACGTTTGATAATAGTGAACCGTTTGTAATGGGCCGCGCATCATAAACGTAGCACCACAGAATACTGACTGCGATGGCAATGAGAGAAGAAACGAGTTGGAGTACTGTAGGGGCCCTATCCCCGACGGTTTCTGGGTCGTGTGGGAAGGACCCTCCCCCCTATCGCCCACACTCACTTGGCGACGGTTCCAAATGCCGTCACGGAAAGGGGTTAAAAACCGTTTGTTTAGGACAGACGCGTACCATTGACTCCAAGCAAGGTCAATAAAAAAGTGTGGTGTGTTAAGTCGCATAATGCGGAAATTTCAGAATGCGACAAGCAAAAGGAGATCAAAGAGCCGACTGTTGGTAATCCGACTAATTCTATTGGTGATATTGTTATTGTTCAGCGGGGTTCCATCGCTAATGATCATGAGGCTAGCACAAGCAAGGCCAAACCTAGGGATCTCAAATATACTCAACCTAAGTGGTGTCCTCACGGTCTAACTAAGACCATGGAAAGTAGATTGCGACACATGAGGAACCACAAGAAGGTAGAGCGCAAAGAAGAGAATCAAAGGGATAAATTGTTCAATAAAATTCGTCCCATGGCACTCGCAAAACAAGTGTGGAGGCCTAAACAAAAAGAAAATGCATATGCTTCTACATTAGCTACAGTGACACCTACACCACCAAAAGAGGATGATGCGGCCCTTACTACATCGTCCACACCACCTGAAACATCCCATTCAATTGAGGAAACTTCAAATCCAATATACACGTTGGGACATGAAGACAAGATGGTGGATTATGAATCTACGCCAGTTCAGGAAGGTATGGATATTAATATGGTGTATTATTTACCTGCCAATTTTTTTTGCTATAGGTGAAGAAGGGGAGGTGGCCCAGCTAGATTTTGGTCCTAAGAATGTTGTCTTCGAGAAGCCAAAAGAACTGATGAAACACTTGAAGCCATTGTACCTCAAAGGTCATATTAACAGATCGTCAGTTCCTAGGATGCTCCTTGATGGTGGTGTTGTGGTAAATCTTATGCCCTATTCGGTCTTCAAGAAGTTGGGATTATATGACGATGCAGTGATGAAGAACAATATGGTTCTTAATGGATTTGTGTAAAGAAAAGACGGAGGCCAAAGGTGTGATGTGCATGGAACTTACTGTGGGAAGCAAAACTTTGGCCGCCATCTTCTTCACCGCCGAGATGCAAGGTAACTATAATGTTATATTAGCCCGCAATTGGGTTCATGCTAACCAATGCGTGCCATCTACCATGCATCAATTCTTAATACAATGGGTCGATGATGAAGTAGAAGTCATTCACGCAGATAATTCGGCTTGTGTTGCTTTGGCCGATGCATCGGTGGATTGTAATCATCCCGATGTTACTTGCTTAAAATGGCGTGACCTCTCGGAGTTTGATTTCCTTAATGCTACAAGGAACGGGTTCATTCCTATCTCTTTAAATTTGATTGGTGGTAATCGGTTCCAAGGTATGATGTAAACAAAAATGTAAAAGCAATGGTCGATACAGAATTATTGCCCTAAGCATAAACATGGCTGATACGTCTCCAATGTATCTATAATTTTTTATTCTTCCATGCTATATTATATTCTGTTTTGGACATTATTGGGCTTTATTATACACTTTTATATTATTTTTGGGACTAACCTATTAACCGGAGGCCCAGCCCAGAGTTGCTGTTTTTTTGCCTATTTCAGAGTTTCGCAAAAAAAGAATATCAAATGGACTCCAAACGGAATGAAACCTTCGGGAACGTGATTTTCGGAACGAACGTGATCCAGAGGACTTGGACCCTACATCAAGACATCAACCAGGAGGGCACGAGGTAGGGGCGCGCCTACCCCTCCCCCCCAGGGCACGCCCTCCACCCTCGTGGGCCCCACATTGCTCCACCGACGTACTTCTTCCTCCTATATATACCTACGTACCCCCAAACTACCAGATACGGAGCCAAAAACCTAATTCCACCGCCGCAACCTTCTGTACCCGTGAGATCCCATCTTGGGGCCTTTTCCGGAGCTCCGCTGGAGGGGGCATTGATCACGGAGGGCTTCTACATCAACACCATAGCCTCTCCGATGATGTGTGAGTAGTTTACCTCAGACCTTCGGGTCCATAGTTATTAGCTAGATGGCTTCTTCTCTCTTTTTGGATCTCAATACAATGTTCTCCCCCTCTCTTGTGGAGATCTATTCGATGTAATCTTCTTTTGCGGTGTGTTTGTTGAGACCGATGAATTGTGGGTTTATGATCAAGTTTATCTATGAACAATATTTGAATCTTCTCTGAATTCTTTATGTATGATTGGTTAACTTTGCAAGTCTCTTTGAATTATCAGTTTGGTTTGGCCTACTAGATTGATCTTTCTTGCAATAGGAGAGGTGCTTAGCTTTGGGTTCAATCTTGCGGTGTCCTTTCCCAGTGACAGTAGGGGCAGCAAGACACGTATTGTATTGTCGCCATCGAGGATAACAAGATGGGGTTTATATCATATTGCATGAGTATATCCCTCTACATCATGTCATCTTGCTTAAAGCGTTACTCTGTTCTTATGAACTTAATACTCTAGATGCATGCTGGATAGCGGTCGATGTGTGGAGTGTAGATGCAGGCAGGAGTCGGTCTACTTGTCTCGGACGTGATGCCTATATACATGATCATACCTAGATATTCTCATAATTATGCTCAATTCTGTCAATTGCTCAACAGTAATTTGTTTACCCACCGTAATACTTATGCTCTTGAGAGAAGCCACTAGTGAAACCTATGGCCCCCGGGTCTATTTTCCATCATATTTAATCTCCCGACAACAAGCTATTTCTGGCGCCGTTTTTATTTTGTTTTCTTTACTTTGTATCTTTATCAAAAAAATACCAAAAATATTATCTCATCATATCTATCAGATCTCACTCTTGTAAGTGACCATGAAGGGATTGACAACCCCTTTATTGCGTTGGTTGCGAGGATTTATTTGTTTGTGTAGGTGCGAGGGACTCGTGCGTGGCCTCCTACTGGATTGATACCTTGGTTCTCAAAAACTAAGCGAAATACTTACGCTACTTTGCTGCATCACCCTTTCCTCTTCAAGGGAAAACCAACGCAGTGCTCAAGTGTTAGCAAGAAGGATTTCTGGCGCCGTTGCCGGGGAGTCTACGCAAAAGTCAACATACCAAGTACCCATCACAAACCCTTATGTCCCGCATTACATTATTTGCCATTTGCCTCTCGTTTTCCTCTCCCCCACTTCACCCATGCCGTTTTATTCGCCTTCTTCCCGTATGCCTTTCTGGTTGTGTTTCCACGTGCCTTCTATTTGCCTGCATCTTTGCTTGCTAAAAATCTATTGATATGGATCCACTTAAAGTGTTCTACTTGGATCATCTTCGATCCTTATGCGCTCGTGCTGAAACCCCAACTAGCCTAGTTGATGGGAAATCTTTAGATGAGCATGCTCATTTTGTGCTTCACTGTTTGTCTGAAAAAGGGAGACTCTTATGGAATCAAATAAACAAATTGATGTGTTATGCTTGGAATCTTTGTGAAATTATGATTTTACTTGTTGCTCTGAAAACACTAAGAAACACCTTCCCTACCAATGTGAGTTTAGTGATAATGGAATCGTATCTTCATATGCTAGGGGTGTTTATAATTACTATGATGTTCAACAAATTGAAGAATTTGTTGCTTTTAAGGGTGCTTATGAAATTGCTTCTTTGATTGAAACGTATGATGCTACTCTTTACAAATCTAAATTTTTTGCCATACTTAAATATTGTTATGATAATTATGCTTCCAATGCCTATGTTAAACCATATATTGAGGACTCCTCAAGTCCAAGAAGAAGCTAATATTTCGCAGGAGTCTATGAAAGAAGAAAATAATGATATGCATGAATCTATAGATAATTATGATTCCGATGATTTGATTGAAATATCCCGTGATGAACATGATGCTTGCTATTCTTGTGGCCATGATGCCAATATTTATGAAGATGAATTTGCTATAGTTCCTTGTGTTAAACATGAGATCGTTGCTATTGCAACCATACTTGATAGTTCCTTCGATGAAAAGCATGATTGCAATGATGTTATTATAAATTCTCTTAATGCCAATTGTGTTAATAATATGCAAAACCCTAAGCTGGGGGATGCCTCGGAAGGCATCCCCTCTTTTGTCTACTTCCATCGGTAACTTACTTGGAGCTATATTTTTATTCACCACATGATATGTGTTTTGCTTGGAGCGTCTTGTATGATTTGAGTCTTTGCTTTTTAGTTTACCATAATCATCTTTGCTGTACACACCTTTTGAGAGAGACACACATGATTCGAAATTTATTAAAATACTCTATGCGCTTCGCTTATATCTTTTGAGCTATATAGTTTTTGCTCTAGTGCTTCACTTATATCTTTTAGAGCACGGTGGTGGATTTGTTTTATAGAAACTATTGTTCTCTCATGCTTCACTTATATTATTTTGAGAGTCTTAAACAGCATGGTAATTTGCTTAAATAATCCTAATATGCTAGGTATTCAAGACTAGTAAAAACTTTCTTATGAGTGTGTTGAATACTAAGAGAAGTTTGATGCTTGATGATTGTTTTGAGATATGGAGGTAGTGATATTAAAGTTGTGCTAGTTGAGTAGTTGTGAATTTGAGAAATACTTGTGTTGAAGTTTGCAAGTCTCGTAGCATGCACGTATGATAAACGTTATGTAACAAATTTGAAACATGAGGTGTTCTTTGATTGTCCTCCTTATGAGTGGCGGTCGGGGACGAGCGATGGTCTTTTCCTACCAATCTATCCCCCTAGGAGCATGCGCGTAGTGCTTGGTTTTTTATGACTTGTAGATTTTTGCAATAAGTATGTGAGTTCTTTATGACTAATGTTGAGTTCATGGATTGTATGCACTCTCACCTTTCCTAGCCTCTTCGGTACCGTGCATTGCCCTTTCTCACATTGAGAGTTGGTGCAAACTTCGCCAGTGCATCCAAACCCCGTGATATGATACGCTCTTTCACACATAAACCTCCTTATATCTTCCTCAAAACAGCCACCATACCTACCTATTATGGCATTTCCATAGCCATTCCGAGATATATTGCCATGCAACTTTCCACCGTTCCATTTATCATGACACGTTCATCATTGTCATATTGCTTCGCATGATCATGTAGTTGACATCGTATTTGTGGCAAAGCCACCGTTCATAATTCTTTCATACATGTCACTCTTGATTCATTGCATATCCCGGTACACCACCGTAGGCATTCATATAGAGTCATATTTTGTTCTAGTATCGAGTTGTAATCATTGAGTTGTAAATAAATAGAAGTGTGATGATCATCATTTTCTAGAGCATTGTCCCAAGTGAGGAAAAAAATAAAAAAATAAAATAAAAAGGCCATAAAAAAGAAGAAGGCCCAAAAAAATGAGAGAAAAAGAGAGAAGGGACAATGTTACTATCCTTTTTACCACACTTGTGCTTCAAAGTAGCACCATAATCATCATGATAGAGAGTCTCTTGTTTTGTCACTTTCATATACTAGTGGGAATTTTTCATTATAGAACTTGGCTTGTATATTCCAACAATGGGCTTCCTCAAATGCCCTAGGTCTTCGTGAGCAAGCAAGTTGGATGCACACCCACTTAGTTTCTTTTGTTGAGCTTTCATGCATTTATAGCTCTAGTGCATCCGCTGCATGGTAATCCCTACTCCTTGCATTAACATCAATCGATGGGCATCTCCATAGCTCATTGATTAGCTGCGTTGATGTGAGACTTTCTCCTTTTTTGTCTTCTCCACATAACCCCCATCATTATATTCTATTCCACCCATAGTGATATACCCATGGCTCACGCTCATGTATTGCGTGAAGGTTGAAAAAGTTTGAGATTACTAAAGTATGAAACAATTGCTTGGCTTGTCACCGGGGTTGTGCATGATGAGAGCATTCTTGTGTGACGAAAATGGAGCATGACTAAACTATATGATTCTGTAGGGATGAACTTTCTTTGGCCATGTTATTTTGAGAGGACATAATTGCTTAGTTAGTATGCTTGAAGTATTATTACTTTTATGTCAATATTGAACTTTTATCTTCAATCTTTCGGATCTGAATATTCATACCACAATTAGGAAAATTACATTGAAATTATGCCAAGTAGCATTCCACATCAAAAATTCTGTTTTTATCATTTACTTACTCGAGGACGAGCAGGAATTAAGCTTCGGGATGCTTGATACCTCTCCAACGTATCTATAATTTTTGATTGTTCCATGCTATATTATATTCTGTTTTGGACATTATTGGGCTTTATTATACACTTTTATATTATTTTTGGGACTAACCTATTAACCGGAGGCCCAGCCCAGAATTGCTGTTTTTTGCCTATTTCAGAGTTTCGCAGAAAAAGAATATCAAACGGAGTCCAAACGGAATGAAACCTTCGGGAACGTGATTTTCGGAACAAACGTGATCCAGAGGACTTGGACCCTATGTCAAGACATCAACGAGGAGGGCACGAGGTAGGAGGGCGCGCCCTCCACCCTCGTGGGCCCCATGTTGCTCCACCGACGTACTTCTTCCTCCTATATATACCTACGTACCTGTGCCGCCCGGATAATTAAGCTACAGTAAACCTCTGTTAACGATGCCACGTCACCATGATCACTTTAGTTAATCTCGGGTTAGTTCAAAAAACCGATTCAAAATTCAAATTCAAATTCAATTACTAAGTGAAATTCAAAATTTCACAAACATGAAATCTAAAATGTTCATCATGTGGCTAATAATCATTTGTTACTATTGGTGGTGAACCAACATTTTTATAAGGTGTTTCACTGCCCTAAACTAAATAAAACAATGTCCTAGCCGATAATTTAATTGCCTTTCTAATTGGTAAAAATACTAAACTACTTTATTTTGGTGCCAAGTTAATTATAGCAGTGGCCTAAGTTAAATTGGTATTTTAGGTGCAAGATTAGTTTTTATAAAACTATTTTCCTTTCTGAAAATAAAAGAAAACAGAAAAGTTAAAAAAATGTAAAAGAAGAGGTGAGAGAGAGAGAGATCCACCCCCTGCCCCTGGGCCTTAGCCGGCCGAATCGGTCCAGCGGCCCAGCACCTCCCCCCTCCCTTTGTCGTCTTCCCCCTCCTCTTATGTTCAACCGACCGAGGGCGCACGCCCCTCGCCGTCCCCGCCTGACGTGCTCGCCGCCCCACGCCGCCACATCGCCGAGGGGATAAGGACGAGTCCCCTAGGCCTCGTCGACAACCCTCGAGATCTTTCTCCCCCGCCTGCTCCTCTCCCTCGCTTTTCCATCTCGCCCGAACACCATCATCGCCGTCGTTCGCCATTAACGCGGCCACCATGCTCCCCGCGCCTCGCCGAGGAGTCCAACAGCTCCGCCTGCTTCCTCCACTCCATCTCTGACCAAGGGTTCGAGCTCGGCGCCACCACAGCCCCGGAATCGAGTTCTTCCGCGCCTACGGTCGTCGGCGCTCCTCCGCCGATTGCCGACGCCCTGCTGCTCCTAAGCCACCACCGTGGCCTCCGTGTGCCTCCCCGGTGAGCAGTCTCTCCTTTCCCCTCTCTCAGCGCTGCTCGTAGATGCCCGTAGCCGCCACTTCCATTTTCACCCGAGCTTTACTCCGCCGCGGTGCTCGTCGCCGTCGCTACCGACGATAAAGTGCTCAACCGAGCTCGTAGTCGTGCTCCGGGCACCTCTAGGACCCCGTCGGACCCCTCTTTTGGGCATGTCGCAGCCTCTGTCGTTGTTCGCGATGACAACAGAACACCGGCGTCCGCCACGGTCGACACCGCTATCGATGTAGCGCGCCACTCCGGTCGAGTTAGCCCACGGGACCGACATAGATCAATGCGGCGTCGGACGCTCGATCGAACGCGCCTAGCCGCACCTCTCCTCGTGCCCCGTAGCGTTTTTCTGGCGAAGTCCGGCGATGCTCCGCCGCGGAAATGGTCGCCGGCGTGTCTCCGGCGCCGCCCGCCGACGTGGCCCTCCGGGCCCCACCTCACAGCCACTAAACACGGGCCGCACGGGCCCCAGATGACTAGGTTGACCCAGTCAACTGTTGACTGGGTACCCGTGGGCCACTGACGTGTGGGTCCCGCGCGTAATTAATCTAATTTGAAATTAAAAGTTTAATTAGTAATTAGATTAGTCAAATGTCTCACTGACATATCGGGCCCACACCCCTAATTAGTTTAGTTCGATTAGTTAATTAATTGTTATAACCACTCTCACTGACCAGTGGGTCCGGCTGGACCCACAGGTCAGGTTTGACCTGGTCAGCCGGCCAGCTGGCTGCTGACGTCATCCTCTAGTCATGCTGACGTTATAATTCCATTTCTGTTAATTTAAGTAATTCCAGAAAATGATTAAATCTTTAGAAAATCATATAAAATAATCCGTAACTCGGATGAAAATACTTTCTACATGAAAGTTGCCCAGAACGACGAGACGAATCCGGATACGCAGTCCGTTCGTCCACCACACCTCCCTAACCTATCGAACTCGCAACTTTCCCCCTCCGGTCCATCTGTCCGAAAACGCAAAACATCGGGAATACTTTCCCGGATGTTCCCCCCCCTTCGCCGGTACCACCTACTGTCGCGTTAGGACACACCTCGCACTCCTCATTGTCATGTCACGCATCGTCATGTTTATGTTTGCATTGTATTTACTGTTTCTTCCCCCTTTTCTCTCCGATAGACCCCGAGACCGATGTTGCCCCCATGATCGACTACGTCGACGACGACCCCCTCCTTGCCAGAGCAACCAGGCAAGCCCCCCCCCCTTGATCACCAGATATCGCCTATTCTTCTCTATACTGCTTACATTAGAAGAGTAGCATGTTACTGCTTTCGGTTAATCCTATTCTGCTGCATAGCCTGTCATTGTTGTTACAGTTGTTACCCTTACCTGCTATCCTACTGCTTAGTATAGGATGCTAGTGTTCCATCAGTGGCCCTACACTCTTGTCCATCTACCATGCTATACTACTGGGTCGTGATCACTTCGGGAGGTGATCACGGGTATATACTATATACTTTATATACATGACACATGGGGTGACTAAAGTCGGGTCGGCTCGTTGAGTACCCGCAAGTGATTCTGATGAGGGGGGCTGAAAGGACAGGTGGCTCCACCCCGGTAGAGGTGGGCCTGGGTTCCTGACGGCCCCCGACTGTTACTTTGTGGCGGAGCGACAGGGCAGGTTGAGACCACCTAGGAGAGAGGTGGGCCTGGCCCTGGTCGGCGTTCGCAGATACTTAACACGCTTAACGAGATCTTGGTATTTGATCTGAGTCTGGCCATTTGGTCTATACGCACTAACCATCTACGCGGGAGTAGTTATGGGTATCCCGGCGTCGTGGTATCAGCCGAAGCCTTCGTGGCGTCAGCGATTGAGTGGCGCGCGTCATGTTGGACCGTGTTGACGTAACCGCCGTGATCGTGTGGGTTGCTAGGTCTGCTCGCGGCCGCGTTCGCAACGTGCAGGTGTGCATAGGGCAATGGGCCCAGACCCCTGCGCGCATAGGATTAGACCGGCGTGCTGACCGCTCTGTTGTGCTTAGGTAGGGCTGCGACGCGTTGATCTTACGAGGCCGGGCATGACCCAGAAAAGTGTGTCCGGCCAAATGGGATCGAGCGTGTTGGGTTATGTGGTGCACCCCTGCAGGGAAGTTTATCTATTCGAATAGCCGTGTCCCTCGGTAAAAGGACGACCCGGAGTGGTACCTTGACCTTATGACAACTAGAACTGGATACTGAATAAAATACACCCTTCCAAGTGCCAGATACAACCCGGTGATCGCTCTCTAACAGGGTGACGCGGAGGGGATCGCCGGGTAGGATTATGCTATGCGATGCTACTTGGAGGACTTCAATCTACTCTCTTCTACATGCTGCAAGATGGAGGTGGCCAGAAGTGTAGTCTTCGACAGGACTAGCTATCCCCCCTTATTCTGGCATTCTGCAGTTCAGTCCACTGATATGGCCCTTTACACATATACCCATGCATATGTAGTGTAGCTCCTTGCTTGCGAGTACTTTGGATGAGTACTCACGGTTGCTTTTCTCCCTCTTTTCCCCTTTGTATACCTGATTGTCGCAACCAGATGCTGGAGTCCAGGAGCTAGAGATCCCGAGGATGATTCTACATGGAGTTCGTCTTCGAGGAGTAGTTAGGAGGTCCCAGGCAGGAGGCCTTGCCTTTTTGATCGTTGCTACTTTTGTGCTGGCCTTCTTAAGGCAAACCTGTTTAACTTATGTCTGTACTTAGATATTGTTGCTTCCGCTGACTCGTCTATGATCGAGCACTTGTATTCGAGCCCTCGAGGCCCCTGGCTTGTATTATAATGCTTGTATGACTTATTTATGTTTTAGAGTTGTGTTGTGATATCTTCCCGTGAGTCCCTGATCTTGATCGTACACATTTGCGTGCATGATTAGTGTACGGTCAAATTGGGGGCGTCACAAGTTGGTATCAGAGCCAACTGCCTGTAGGAATCCCCCTTTCCAACTCCTTGGCCGAAGTCGAGTCTAGTCATTGAAAAACTTTTACTAACATGGCTGTGTGGCTTACGGGCCCACGTCGCCATTGGGTGGTATTAGGATCTTTTACTCCTTGTCTATACTCTAGGACTCTGATCTCTCTTCTATTCGGGTTAAATGAATTTTGCTAAATCTAACATTAGGATCTCGTTATCACTTTCACCCGGAGAGCCCCTTATTACAGATGATCGCCTGCTGCACCAGAAGATTCTGAAGACACTCTCTGATGCTTTCCCGAGACCCTTGTGCCCTTCGCCATTGCGATCCCTATCACCGATAAATCTTTATGGATAAATACATACTTTTATCGTTCATACCTTCATCCCCAGTTGCCCTTGTTATTACAAGGTGCCCTCAAATATTCTCCAATGTTCTCAAGACTTTATGCACGTTGCTTTTGCAATTCCCTACCACTGATCTATGGATAAATACTTACACCCGTCGTTCTTAATTTTATTCCAAGTTGATCTTGTTGATACAAGATGCCCCGAACCGCTCTCCGTTGTTCCAAGAATCCTTTGAGCTTACTGCTATACAGTTCTTTCTCACCTGAATACCCCTACGAATAATTCTCGCACTTACCGAGTATCCGCTCATCCCCAGTTGATTCAAGTATTTCACAAAAGTGTTCCTAATATCATTCGATCGTCGAAAATCTTCAGGAGCCTTTTTGCTCTTGAAATTCTTGCTTACTTGCATTATGATTAATCTTAAGTCTCGTAATATTATTGGCATCTCTTGCCATTATCATTTTGAGTCCGTTGATCCAATTTGTTGCGAATGCTCGCAATCCTCAATCAGATCCTAGAATTCATCCTTCCGGCTCAGACGTCATTTTTAACATGAGCTGGATCTCGACCAATCAAATTGTCGTCGTTTGTACCCCTAAGCTTACTCAAGTTATCCATCCTTAATCAGAGCATTTGCTTCTGATCCTTTGATTGGAAACTATAATTCCTTTACATGTGAGCTTTGAGTTAGTCAGTTGTTTCTATAACCTGATCTCCTGGCATTCTTTCTTCCTCTGGTTGAGTACTGATGCTCACATCCGATCCCTTGTGGACCACCAGACCCTTTTCTCGGATTTTATACGACAATGTCCTTCATATTAAATAAGCTTGTGAGCTTTTCCTCGGATACATGATGCCTTTGGTATATTGTATCCTCTGCTTTGTGAACCATGCTCTACATTCGAGCTTGTGTTAATTACTCAAAAAAAATTGTGGTATATGTTCCTAAGATGCCTCGATGGGTTGAACCAATGCCTTACCTAATCTATGTGAGCCCGAAAGATTTCACGGGCCATACTCATCTGGTATTTCACCAGGTAAAACTTTCAACTCTAATGCCTTTATCGAATGCGAGAAGTTAATGAAAGGTTATGCGTTGGAGAAGTGGGAGTCGACCTTGAACTTTGTGTTCATGCCATGGACACGATGTAGATCCTATCTTAGAAGCTTCTTGTAATAGTAACTATTTCCTTGATATGATATCGTCTAGTATCTGTGTATTGATCCTTTTGCAATCGTGGTTCCGACCATGTTCTCCTTTAAATACCATTTCTCGTACAAGTTTAAGCACTTGTCTTCTGTAAGGGCAATACCCCAGTCCAACCTCTACTTTGGTTTGTCGTTGAGTATTACCCCCCTGGTATCTCGAGATTATCATGGAACTGCATAACTTCTTATGAGTTCTTCATCAAGTGCTACATTCTCACTGATCCCAATTTTCCACGGGCTCTGAGTTATTAGTCACTCGAGAACACCGATAAGCGAATCAATTCCGCACTCCGATTCAATAACTCTAAGTAATTCTTGTTGCTTACGAGTGTAATAATCCTTCAAGTCATTCCTAGCCTTATCGGCTATATCATTATCGTGCAAACTTTTAACTGTGCTACCCGGTCCTTCCCGGAACACAACTTTCGGTGATGAGCTAAGCTTACGTCGATCTTCCTCGTCATATTAGTTCGCCTTGAACAACAGGCTTGATTTCAAGTTTGTGCCTTCCCCTTGGTTCCATTAACCTATCGCTTCATCATTCCTTTGACTTGATGTCATCGCCGATCGATTACATCTTCGTGGAGCCTCTTGACAAAATTTGCAGTGAACATCATCAACATTTTGACTCCTTCCAGGATATCAATGGAATTCTTGATGATAAGTGCCATCCTCGTTCCTTGGTAATTTGAGTTACCATCGACAACAACCTTTCATTCCTTTCATCACAAACTTGATCAAATTATGGAGCTCCTTGCTAACCAGCCTATGTTGTGTTCTACCTTGGAGTATTACCATCTTTTATGTCAAGGATATTGTGAGAATTTCTCCACCTCTTGAGAATTCTTGATATAGTAATACTTCTCGCCATCTCTATTTGTTATCTGATCCCCGTGTTGTTTCTAAACGAAATACCGACAAATGGTCTGTGATGTGTAAATTCTAAACTTCTAGCAACCCTAATGCTTTGAAGTTATTGGCCTATAGTTTCAGTCTACGTCTATGGCTTAATGAATCATCATTTGAACATTGATCGTGCTACCTAGCCCATATTTTGGGTGCACCTTTCAACCAATGTTTAACTGTGTATGTTTTCCTCGAGCATACGTCATTAAGACATTCGATCTAGCTATGTTATCTCCTTGTTGACATAGTTGGGGAAATCCATCTTTTGGAGATCTCAACGGATTGTCGCTGAGTTAATCAGTCACCTCCTCACCTCCCCTTGATTTAATGATGGACCCTTGTTCAGAACTCGCTTCCATAGTTCATTTCCCGAGGATCTTACAACGTCGTCTCGTCAATTTGTTTTGCACCTTTCTTCTCAGGCATCCTGAGTCTGAGGTATCCAAACACCGTTCATATCTGAATCTCGGTCATATATGATGGTTGGAACATTTTTCCAAGAGTTATAACACTGGTCTACTATGACCCAATAAGGTGATGATACCCAGCACACCTGGCGGGAGGACCTATTGTTATAAGTTTTTCTTTTTAGCAAGGTTAGCTATTCTTCCATGAGGAAATTGTAAGACTTATTCTATAAGTTGTTCCTGATGGATCCTTTTTGTTTCCAAAGTCTGATCTTCACCTGTTGACCATGTCAATGCTATCTCGAAGCATGTCTATGGTACTCCGATTTTCAACGGGAACATTTGAAGCACAATGCTAAATGTTTCCTGCGCAATTATCCAAACACCGCTGTATGGGTAATGTCATGAAAATTCTCTCCCGTACCTAAAGATTTTTCTACATTATATCATGTCATGGATATCATGCTCTGCTTGTCCTTGGGAAGGATATACCCTTGAAATATGTGTTTAAACACATTTTCCTTTCCATTCTTCTGTTTAATCTGATAATCGTATTTTCGTTTCCATTGTTTGGTTTAACCTTTCTCGTGATCTATATGATCTAAGCAGTAATATTCTCCTGCTTATGTAAACACCTCGGTGTACAACTCTGTCAGTAAGACCCTGTTACTATTGTTGGTGACATTTCGGTAACCACCGATGGACGAGAACTTTGCCTAATGGTCCGCCTCGTTTCAACGAGCAGGAAAATGGTTCTCTTCGTCCCTCGCCCTTGGTACCGACGATGTTGCTGACATATAACTGACAGGCTACCCTCTGACATGCCTTGCTACCCTTCCTACTTTTAACCCACATGGTGGGCCCATAACCCACAGTTCCACAGGATCGAAACCTGACTCTCCTGTGCACCCCCTGTTCCCAAATTTATTCTTCGCGCGTGGCCTCGTATGTAATTCACAGACCACCGTCCTACTGATCTATACTGGCATCAGACATAATACTTATTCCGATTGCTTTGAACCCCTTTCACACTTTGTTTCAGGCTTCGAACGATTGCCTGCCCGCTCAAAACTTCCCCACTATACCCCCTTACTTTGCTCTCGATATTGTCTTAAATTTCCATTCGAGAGTTACTTTCCGCCACCTTCCCCGACGTTATCAACCAGATAGTCAACCGCTCAGAGGCCTATTATTCCGAAGTACCCCTTGTCCTTCGTAAGTACGATGGAGTTCCCGAAGGAAGGATGCCAGCTTCATCATGATGACCTGAAGCAGGAAAATGGAGACCTCAATGTAATGGATCGATCTCTTCGAGAAGAGCAACCAAGACCGAGGAGAATCATTAGAATTTCGTAACCTAGTTTTTCCCCCTTACCCCACCGCTTAAATCTCGGGACGAGATTTCTTGTAGTGGAGGAGAATTGTGACGCCCGGATAATTAAGCTACAGTAAACCTCTGTTAACGATGCCACGTCACCATGATCACTTTAGTTAATCTCGGGTTAGTTCAAAAAATCGATTCAAAATTCAAATTCAAATTCAATTACTAAGTGAAATTCAAAATTTCACAAACATGAAATCTAAAATGTTCATCATGTGGCTAATAATCATTTGTTACTATTGGTGGTGAACCAACATTTTTATAAGGTGTTTCACTGCCCTAAACTAAATAAAACAATGTCCTAGCCGATAATTTAATTGCCTTTCTAATTGGTAAAAATACTAAACTACTTTATTTTGGTGCCAAGTTAATTATAGCAGTGGCCTAAGTTAAATTGGTATTTTAGGTGCAAGATTAGTTTTTATAAAACTATTTTGCTTTCTGAAAATAAAAGAAAACAGAAAAGTTAAAAAAAATGTAAAAGAAGAGGTGAGAGAGAGAGAGATCCACCCCCTGCCCCTGGGCCTTAGCCGGCCGAATCGGTCCAGCGGCCCAGCACCTCCCCCCTCCCTTTGTCATCTTCCCCCTCCTCTTCTGTTCAACCGACCGAGGGCGCACGCCCCTCGCCGTCCCCGCCTGACCTGCTCGCCGCCCCACGCCGCCACATCACCGAGGGGATAAGGACGAGTCCCCTAGGCCCCATCGACAACCCTCGAGATCTTTCTCCCCCGCCTGCTCCTCTCCCTCGCTTTTCCATCTCGCCCGAACACCATCATCGCCGCCGTTCGCCATTAACGCGGCCACCATGCTCCCCGCGCCTCGCCGAGGAGTCCAACAGCTCCGCCTGCTTCCTCTACTCCATCTCTGACCAAGGGTTCGAGCTCGGCGCCACCACAGCCCCAGAATCGAGTTCTTCCGCGCCTACGGTCGCCGGCGCTCCTCCGCCGATTGCCGATGCCCTGCTGCTCCTAAGCCACCACCGTGGCCTCCGTGTGCCTCCTCGGTGAGCAGTCTCTCCTTTCCCCTCTCTCAGCGCTGCTCATAGATGCCCGTAGCCGCCACTTCCATTTTCACCCGAGCTTTACTCCGCCGCGGTGCTCGTCGCCGTCGCTACCGACGATAAAGTGCTCAACCGAGCTCGTAGTCGTGCTCCGGGCACCTCTAGGACCCCGTCGGACCCCTCTTTTGGGCATGTCGCAGCCTCTGTCGTTGTTCGCGATGACACCAGAACACCAGCGTCCGCCACGGTCGACACCGCCGTCGATGTAGCGCGCCACTCCGGTCGAGTTAGCCCACGGGACCGACGTAGATCGATGCGGCGTCGGACGCTCGATCGAACGTGCCTAGCCGCACCTCTCCCCGTGCCCCGTAGCGTTTTTCCGGCGAAGTCCGGCGATGCTCCGCCGCGGAAATGGTCGCCAGCGTGTCTCCGGCGCCGCCCGCCGACGTGGCCCTCCGGGCCCCACCTCACAGCCACTAAACACGGGCCCCACGGGCCCCAGATGACTAGGTTGACCCAGTCAACTGTTGACTGGGTACCCGTGGGCCACTGACGTGTGGGTCCCGCGCGTAATTAATCTAATTTGAAATTAAAAGTTTAATTAGTAATTAGATTAGTCAAATGTCTCACTGACATATCGGGCCCACACCCCTAATTAGTTTAGTTTGATTAGTTAATTCACTGTTATAACCACTCTCACTGACCAGTGGGTCCGGCTGGACCCACAGGTCAGGTTTGACCTGGTCAGCCGGCCAGCTGGCTGCTGACGTCATCCTCTAGTCATGCTGACGTCATAATTCCATTTCTGTTAATTTAAGTAATTCCAGAAAATGATTAAATCTTTAGAAAATCATATAAAATAATCCGTAACTCGGATGAAAATACTTTCTACATGAAAGTTGCCCAGAACGATGAGACGAATCCGGATACGCAGTCCGTTCGTCCACCACACCTCCCTAACCTATCGAACTCGCAACTTTCCCCCTCCGGTCCATCTGTCCGAAAACGCAAAACATCGGGAATACTTTCCCGGATGTTCCCCCCCTTCGCCGGTACCACCTACTATCGCGTTAGGACACACCTCGCACTGCTCATTGTCATGTCACGCATCGTCATGTTTATGTTTGCATTGTATTTACTGTTTCTTCCCCCTTTTCTCTCCGATAGACCCCGAGACCGATGTTGCCCCTATGATCGACTACGTCGACGACGACCCCCTCCTTGCCAGAGCAACCAGGCAAGCCCCCCCCCCCTTGATCACCAGATATTGCCTATTCTTCTCTATACTGCTTGGATTAGAAGAGTAGCATGTTACTGCTTTCGGTTAATCCTATTCTGCTGCATAGCCTGTCATTGTTGTTACAGTTGTTACCCTTACCTGTTATCCTACTGCTTAGTATAGGATGCTTGTGTTCCATCAGTGGCCCTACACTCTTGTCCGTCTGCCATGCTATACTACTGGGCCGTGATCACTTCGGGAGGTGATCATGGGTATATACTATATACTTTATATACATGACACATGGGGTGACTAAAGTCGGGTCGGCTCGTTGAGTACCCGCAAGTGATTCTGATGAGGGGGGCTGAAAGGACAGGTGGCTCCACCCCGGTAGAGGTGGGCCTGGGTTCCTGACGGCCCCCGACTGTTACTTTGTGGCGGAGCGACAGGGCAGGTTGAGACCACCTAGGAGAGAGGTGGGCCTGGCCCTGGTCGGCGTTCGCAGATACTTAACACGCTTAACGAGATCTTGGTATTTGATCTGAGTCTGGCCATTTGGTCTATACGCACTAACCATCTACGCGGGAGTAGTTATGGGTATCCCGGCGTCGTGGTATCAGCCGAAGCCTTCGTGACGTCAGCGACTGAGTGGCGCGCACCGTGTTGGACTGTGTTGACGTAACCGCCGTGATCGTGTGGGTTGCTAGGTCTGCTCGCGGCCGCGTTCGCAACGTGCAGGTGTGCATAGGGCGATGGGCCCAGACCCCTGCGCACATAGGATTAGACCGGCGTGCTGACCGCTCTGTTGTGCTTAGGTAGGGCTGCGACGCGTTGATCTTACGAGGCCGGGCATGACCCAGAAAAGTGTGTCCGGCCAAATGGGATCGAGCGTGTTGGGTTATGTGGTGCACCCCTGCAGGGAAGTTTATCTATTCGAATAGCCGTGTCCCTCGGTAAAAGGACGACCCGGAGTTGTACCTTGACCTTATGACAACTAGAACTGGATACTGAATAAAATACACCCTTCCAAGTGCCAGATACAACCCGGTGATCGCTCTCTAACAGGGCGACGAGGAGGGGATCGCCGGGTAGGATTATGCTATGCGATGCTACTTGGAGGACTTCAATCTACTCTCTTCTACATGCTGCAAGATGGAGGTGGCCAGAAGAGTAGTCTTCGACAGGACTAGCTATCCCCCCTTATTCTGGCATTCTGCAGTTCAGTCCACTGATATGGCCCTTTACACATATACCCATGCATATGTAGTGTAGCTCCTTGCTTGCGAGTACTTTGGATGAGTACTCACGGTTGCTTTTCTCCCTCTTTTCCCCTTTGTATACCTGATTGTCGCAACCAGATGCTGGAGTCCAGGAGCGAGAGATCCCGAGGATGATTCTACATGATCATACCTAGATATTCTCATAACTATGCTCAATTCTGTCAATTGCTCAACAGTAATTTGTTTACCCACCGTAATACTTATGCTCTTGAGAGAAGCCACTAGTGAAACCTATGGCCCCCTGTGACGCCCCCGATACGACCGTACACTAATCATGCACGCAAATGTGTACGATCAAGATCAGGGACTCATGGGAAGATATCACAACACAACTCTACAACATAAATAAGTCATACAAGCATCATAATACAAGCCAGGGGCCTCGAGGGCTCGAATACAAGTGCTCGATCATAGACGAGTCAGCGGAAGCAACAATATCTGAGTACAGACATAAGTTAAACAAGTTTGCCTTAAGAAGGCTAGCACAAACTGGGATACAGATCGAACGAGGCGCAGGCCTCCTGCCTGGGATCCTCCTAACTACTCCTGGTCGTCGTCAGCGGGCTGCACGTAGTAGTAGGCACCTCCAGTGTAGTAGGAGTCGTCGTCGACGGTGGCGTCTGGCTCCTGGGCTCCAGCATCTGGTTGCGACAACCAGGTAGAAAGGAAAGGGGAAAAAGAGGAAGGAAAGCAACCGTGAGTACTCATCCGAAGTACTCGCAAGCAAGGAGCTACACTACATATGCATGGGTATATGTGTAAAGGGCCATATCGGTGGACTGAACTGCAGAATGCCAGAATAAGAGGGGGATAGCTAATCCTGTCGAAGACTACGCTTCTGGCAGCCTCCATCTTGCAGCATGTAGAAGAGAGTAGATTGAAGTCCTCCAAGTAGCATCGCATAGCATAATCCTACCCGGCGATCCCCTCCTCGTCGCCCTGTTAGAGAGCGATCGCCGGGTTATATCTGGCACTTGGAAGGGTGTGTTTTATTAAGTATCCGGTTCTAGTTGTCATAAGGTCAAGGTACAACTCCGGGTCGTCCTTTTACCGAGGGACACGGCTATTCGAATAGATAAACTTCCCTGCAGGGGTGCACCACATAACCCAACACGCTTGATCCCATTTGGCCGGACACACTTTCCTGGGTCATGCCCGGCCTCGGAAGATCAACACGTCGCAGCCCCACCTAGGCTCAACAGAGAGGTCAGCACGCCGGTCTAAATCCTATGCGCGCAGGGGTCTGGGCCCATCGCCCATTGCACACCTTCATGTTGCGAGGGCGGCCGGAAGCAGACCTAGCCTAGGAGGCGTTCCAGTCCAATCCGGCGCGCGCCGCTCCGTCGCTGACATCAAAAAGAGCTTCGGCTGATACCACGACGTCGAGTGCCCATAACTGTTCCCGCGTAGCTGGTTAGTGCGTATAGACCAAATGGCCAGACTCAGATCAAATACCAAGATCTCGTTAAGCGTGTTAAGTATCCGCGAACGCCGACCAGGGCCAGGCCCACCCCTCTCCTAGGTGGTCTCAACCTGCTCTGTCGCTCCGCCATAAAGTAACAGTCGGGGGCCGTCAGGAACCCAGGCCCACCTCTACCGGGATGGAGCCACCTGTCCTTTCAGCCCCCTCACCAGAATCACTTGCGGGTACTCAACGAGCCGACCCGACTTTAGTCACCACATGTGTCATGTATATAAAGTATACAGTATATACCCATGATCACCACCCAAGTGATCACGGCCCGATAGTATAGCACAGCAGACGGACAAGAATGTAGGGCCACTGATGGAAAACTAGCATCCTATACTAAGCAAGTAGGATTGCAGGTAAAGGTAACAACAGTAGTAGCAAGGACAGGTTATGCATCAGGATAGGATTAACGGAAAGCAGTAACATGCTACACTACTCTAATGCAAGCAGTATAGAGAAGAATAGGCGATATCTGGTGATCAAGGGGGGGGCTTGCCTGATTGCTCTGGCAAGAAGGAGGTGTCGTCAACAGCGTAGTCGGTCGGGGCAGCAGCAGCGTCAGTCTCGTAGTCCACCGGAGAGAAGAGGGGGAAGAAACAGTAAATACAATGCAAACATAATCATGACGATGCGTGACATGACAATGAGCGGTGCTAGGTGTGCCCTAACGCGGCAGTAGGTGGTACCGGCGAAGGGGGGGAACATCCGGGGAAGTATTCCCGATGTTTCGCGTTTTCGGACAGACGGACCGAAGGGGGAAAGTTCCATGTTCGCTATGCTAGGAACGTGTGGCTGACAAACGGACTATGTATTCGGATTCGTCTCGTCGTTCTGAGCAACTTTCATGTACCAAGTTTTTCCATCCGAGCTACGGTTTATTTTATATTAAATTTTAAAGATTTCAATCATTTTTAGAATTTAATAAATTAAATTAATTCAAAATTTAATTAATGTATCAGCATGACGTCAGCAGTCAACGTTGACCGTTGACCTGGTCAACCTGACAGGTGGGTCCCACCTGTCAGGGGCTGTTAGCTAATTAACAGTAGTTAATTAGTTATTAGGTTAATTAATCTTAATTAGTTAATATTAAGAGGATTAATTAAGTTAATTAATTATATTAATTAATTATCTTTATTATTATTTTTAATTTTTAATTATTATTTTATTTAACTATTTATATAAAAACGTTCTGGGCGTGGGGCCCATCTGTCATTGGCCCTAGGGGCCATAGCGGGTCGGCCAACGGGCGCCGCTCGAACGGGCGCGGGGAAAGCGGGCGACGGGCGAACTGCTGCGGGTGCTCGCACCCGACGCCAAGAGAGGCAAGGGCAAGCGCGCCTGGGGGCCTCGGTGGCCGGCGACGACAGGAGCAGCGTCGGGTGCGGGGAGCTGCGGGGCACACATGCCGGCGAGACGAGCAGTGGCGGCCTTTGGCAGGTGCGGGGGAGCGTAGTAGGCGCCGGCGGCCACCGCACAAGCGGCAGCAAGGCGCAAGGCCGCGCGGGCGGGGCGCCGTGAGTGCGGGCGCCGGACACGCACGCGCGTAGATGGCCGCGGTGGTGGTGCGAGAAGGCGAGGATGGCCGGAGCGACGGAGTGGGGAGGCGACATCAGCGCGCCCCAAGGGCGCGATGGGGGTCGCCACGGGCGCGGCTCGCGCGCGCGCTTCGGCACGTCCAGGAGCAGGGGTGCGGCGACGTGGTCACACGGGCGGGTGCGAGAGAGAGAGAGAGCGGAGGAGGAGAGGGGGGAGCTCACGGGTGGAGTTGTAGGGGTACG
>NC_057799.1:254377416-254384991 GCF_018294505.1 Triticum aestivum
CTCCAGGCGGCGGTTCCGTCGGGGGCAACGGGATCGGGCCGATCCCGATCCAGATCGATGGGGAAGGAGAAGGAGATCGTGGGGGGAGTGGGGGCGAGTGGAGCGTCGGTGGGCGGTTAGGATTACACCAGGTGGGTGGATAAGGGAAGAGGGGGTGGCCGATTGGGCCAGTTGGGCCGGCCATTGTGGCCTGCTGGGTCGGCTGGTCCAGTTGGGCCAGGGGGTGGGGGTTTATCCTTTTGATTTTTTTTGTTTTCTTTTCTTCTTTTTATTTTTATTTTTCTGTTCTGTTTTATTCTAGATACACATTGTTTTTAGCTTAGAAAAAAAATGATAACAACTCCTAAATTGATGTTTGAGAACCACCCACTGCCATAAATGTTTTACCCCAAAATAAATTAGTTTAGAATTTTATTAATCGCAAAAGGTGTTTACTTAATTGTTTTGCTGCAGTTCTATTCACTTTAGAGTAATTAATTATTTTATATACTATGTTGTTTCTCCACCAATACTATCGATGATTTAATTGTCACAATAAGAACATTTTAGTTTTGGGAATTGAAAACTTTTATTATTTGACTTAAATTCAAATTTGAATTTGAATCGGTTTTAAACTAACGCGAGATTAACTACAGTGACAGAGGTGACGTGGCATCATTAACGGGGGATTACTGTAGCCTAAGTATCCGGGCGTCACAATTCTCCTCCACTACAAGAAATCTCGTCCCGAGATTCAAGAGGGGGACTAATGGGGAAAGGATCTGGTTATGAAATTCTAACGAGTCTTCTCGATCTTGGTTGCTCTTCTCGAAGCGGTTGATCCATTACGTTGATGTCTTCATTTTCCTGCTTCAGGTCATCATGATGAAGCTGGCATTCTTTCTTCGGGAACTCCATCGTACTTACGAAGGACAAGGGGTAACTTCGGAATAACAGACCTCTGAACGGTTGACTATCTTGTTGATAACATCGGGGAAGGTGGCGGAAAGTAACTCTCGAATGGAAATTTAAGACAATATCGAGAGCAAAGTAAGGAGGTATCGTGGGGAAGTTTCGAGCGGGCAGGCAATCGTCCGATGCCTGAAGGGTTCAGAGCAACGGGAATAAGTATTGTGTCTGATACCAAAATTATGATCTCACGAAAGGTGGCACGTGAATTACATACGAAGCCAAGCGTGAGGAATAACCTTGGGAACAGGGGGTGTACAAGAGAGTCATGTTTCGATCCTGTGGAACTGTGGGTTATGGGCCCACCATGTGGGTTAAAAGTAGGAAGGCGATGCGTCTTACACGATCATGTAAGCAAGGCATGTCAGAGGACAGCCTGTCAGTTATGTCGGCAACAACATCGATACCAAGGGCAAGGGACGAAGAGAACCATTTTCCTGCTCGTTGAACGAGGCGAACCAATAGGCAAGGTTCTCGTCCATCGGTGGTTACCGGAATGTCATCAACAAAAGGAACAGGGTCTTACTGACAGAATTGTACACCGAGGTGTTTACATAAGCAGGGAAATATTGTTGCTTAGATCATATAGATCACAAGAAAGGTTAAACCAAACAATGAAAAGGAAAATATGATTATCAGGTTTAAGCAGAACAATGGAAAGGAAAATGTGTTTAAACACATATTTCAGGGGTATATCCTTCCCAAGGACAAGCAGAACATTATATCTATGACAAGGTATAACGTAGAAAACCCTTTAGGAAAGGGGAGAGAAATATCATGTCATTACCCATACAAACGATGTTTGGGGTAATTAATAAAGAAATTTTTGCATTATGCTTCAAATGTTATTATTGATGATCGGAGTACCACAAACATGCTTCGAGGTAGCATTGACATGGTTTTCGAGCAAGGTCGGACTTTGGCTACTCAAAGGATTCATCAGGAACAACTTATATAATAAGTCTTACAATTTCCTCATGGAAGAATGACTAACCTTGCTAAAAAGGAAACTATAACAATAGGTCCAACCGGCCAGGTTTGCTAGGCACGACATCACCTTACCGGGTCACATAAGACCAATGTTATAACTCTTGGAAATATGTTCCAACCATCATATCTGACCGAGATTCAGATCTGATTGGTGTCAGGATAACTCAGACTCAGGATGCCTGAGAAGAAAGGTGCAACACAAATTGTCGAGATGACATTGTAAGATTCTCGAGAATTGAACTATGGAAGCGAGTCCGAAACAAGAGTTCATCATTAAACCAAGGAGAGGATGAGGGGGTGGCTGATGGACTCAGCGACAATTCCTCGAGATTAACAAAAGATGGATTTCCACAACTATGTGAACAAGGAGATAACATTTGTCAGATCAAATGGTATAATGATGTATGCTCGAGGAAAACATACACAATTAAACATTGGTTGAAAGGTGCACCCAAAATATGGGGTTAGGTAGCATGATCAATGTTAGAATGGTGGTTCAGCAACCGATAGGCTAAGAATGAATTATCGATCATTAACTTCAAAGCAATAGGGTTGCTAGAAGTGCAGAATCCAAACAACACCGTTCACTTGTGGGTACCCCGGTTGGAATCAACACGAGGACCAAGAAAGAATGGTGATGGTGAGAAGTATCATTATAGCGAGAATTCTTAAGAGGTGGAGCAATCCTCACAACATTCTTGACATCAAAGATGGTAATACTCCGCGGTAGAACTTAACATAAGTTGGATAGCAAGGAAATCAAGGTACAACACAAAACACGAACAAGTTTGTGTTGAATGGAAGGCAATAAAATGGTCGATGCTAAAACAAATCATCGAGGGCAAGGATGGTATTTCTCATCCAGAATTCGATAGATATCTTGGAAGAGCTCAGAATGTTGATGATGTTCACGACACATTTGTAGCGAGAATTTATGAAGAGGTAATCGATCGGCGATGACATCAAGTCAAAGGAATGATGAAGCGAAAGGTTATTGGAACCAGGGTACGACACAAACTCGAAATCAAGCTTGTTGTTCAAGGCTAAATGATATGGCAAGGAAAATCGACGTAAGCTTAGCTCATCATCGAAGTGGTGCTCCAAGAATAAGGACCAGGTAGCACAGTTAAAATCACCACGACAATGATATAGCCATACAGGCTAGGAATGGCGTGATCGGGTACAAACTCGTACTTAAAGAAGATTATCAAGTGTCGTTGAACCGTAGTGCGGACTCGGTTCAGTTATCGGTGTCTTTGAGTGTTTAATAACTGAGAGCCCGTGAAAAATTGGAATCAGTGAGAATATTAGTTGATGAAGAACTCACAAGAAGTTATGTAGTTCCGTGGTATTCTCGAGATACTTGAGGGTACTACTCAAGGGAAGATCAGCATAGAAACCGAACTGGAGTGCAGACTTGCAATAGCAGATACTTTAATCTTGTCATGATAGATGAGGCAATGGAATGGTTTCCTTCCAGATGTATTGAATATGGTTAGAATGGTTGAAACCATAACTGCAAGGGATCCAATTTACTACACCGGAAGAATCATTCGAATGTTTAAATATTCTTGCAAGAAGCTTTCATGATAAGTTCCACATCGTGTCCGTGGGCATGAACACAAATGTTCAAGGTCGACTCCCACTTCTGCAATGCATAGCCTTTCATTCACTTCTCGTTTACGAAGAAGTTGTAGTGCTGAAATTTTATCTGGCGAAGCACCAGAAGAGTATGACTCGTGAAAACTTTCGGGTTCACATGGATTAGAGAAGGCTTCAACCCATAGGGGCATCTTGGGAACATATACCGCAAACTTCAGGAGTAAATAACACAAGCTCGAAAGGAGAGCATTGTTGACAAAGCATAGGATACAATTTACCAAAGGCATTATGTATCCGAGAAAAGACTCACAAAGTTATTGAATATGAAGGACGTCGTCGGATAAAATCCAACAAGGTTCTGATGGTCCATAAGGGATCTGGTGTGAGCATCGGTACTCAACCAGAAGAAAAAGCATGTAAGGAGATCAGATGATAGAAACAACTGACTACTTCAGAGCTCATGTGCAAAAGAATTATGAATTCCAAGACAAGGGATCAGAAGCAATGCTCTCATTAGGGATGGATAAGCTGAATAGCCTTAGGGGTACAAACAACGACGATTTGATTGGTCGAGATCCAGCTCATGTTAAAAATGATGTCTGAGCCGGAAGGATGAATTCTAGGATCTGATTGAGGATTGCGAGCATTCGCAACATATTGAATCAATGGACTCAAAAAGATAATGACAAAGGGTGCCAATAAGATTTCGAGACTGATGGGATTAATCATAATGCTAGTAAGCAAGAATTTCAAGAGCAATAGGCTCCTGAGGATTTTCGGAAGATCGAATAGTATTTTGAAGACTATTGTGAAATACATGAATCAACCGGGGATGAGTCGATACTCGGTAGGTGCGAGTAATTATACGTAGGGGTATTCAGGTGACAAAGAACAGCAAGGTAGTAAGCTCAAAGGATTCTCGGAACAACAAAGGGAATTTCGGGGTATCTTGTAATAACAATATCAACTGGGAAAAATTGTATGAATGGCGAGTATACGTGGTTACCTATAGGAGTTTATCGATGAAAGGGAATTGCAAAAGCGATGAACACAAGTTCTCGGGTTAACAGCGGAGAGTATCTTCAGGGTCTTCACGTGCAGCAGACGATCATCAGTAATAAGGGGCTCTCCGGGTGAAAGTGATAACGAGATCCTAATGTTAGATTTAGCAAAATTTCATTTAACCCGAATAGAAGAGAGATCAGAGTCCCAGAGTATAGACAAGGAGTAAAAGATCCTAGTACCACCCAATGGCGACGTGGGCCCGTAAGCCACACAGCCATGTTAGTAAAAGTTTTTCAATGACTAGACTCGACTTCGGCCAAGGAGTATGGAAGGGGGATTCCTACAGGCAGTCGGCTCTGATACCAACTTGTGACGCCCCCGATTCGACCGTACACTAATCATGCACGCAAATGTGTATGATCAAGATCAGGGACTCACGGGAAGATATCACAACACAACTCTACAACATAAATAAGTCATACAAGCATCATAATACAAGTCAGGGGCCTCGAGGGCTCGAATACAAGTGCTCGATCATAGACGAGTCAGCGGAAGCAACAATATCTGAGTACAGACATAAGTTAAACAAGTTTGCCTTAAGAAGGCTAGCACAAACTGGGATACAGATCGAACGAGGCGCAGGCCTCCTGCCTGGGATCCTCCTAACTACTCCTGGTCGTCGTCAGCGGGCTGCACGTAGTAGTAGGCACCTCCAGTGTAGTAGGAGTCATCGTAGACGGTGGCGTCTGGCTCCTGGGCTCCAGCATCTGGTTGCGACAACCAGGTAGAAAGGAAAGGGGGAAAAGAGGAAGGAAAGCAACCGTGAGTACTCATCCGAAGTACTCGCAAGCAAGGAGCTACACTACATATGCATGGGTATATGTGTAAAGGGCCATATCGGTGGACTGAACTGCAGAATGCCAGAATAAGAGGGGGATAGCTAATCCTGTCGAAGACTACGCTTCTGGCAGCCTCCATCTTGCAGCATGTAGAAGAGAGTAGATTGAAGTCCTCCAAGTAGCATCGCATAGCATAATCCTACCCGGCGATCCCCTCCTCGTCGCCCTGTTAGAGAGCGATCACCGGGTTATATCTGGCACTTGGAAGGGTGTGTTTTATTAAGTATCCGGTTCTAGTTGTCATAAGGTCAAGGTACAACTCCGGGTCGTCCTTTTACCGAGGGACACGGCTATTCGAATAGATAAACTTACCTGCAGGGGTGCACCACATAACCCAACACGCTTGATCCCATTTAGCCGGGCACACTTTCCTGGGTCATGCCCGGCCTCGGAAGATCAACACGTCGCAGCCCCACCTAGGCTCAACAGAGAGGTCAGCATGCCGGTCTAAATCCTATGCGCGCAGGGGTCTGGGCCCATCGCCCATTGCACACATGCACGTTGCGAGGGCGGCCGGAAGCAGACCTAGCCTAGGAGGCGTTCCAGTCCAATCCGGCGCGCGCCGCTCCGTCGCTGACGTCAAAAAGAGCTTCGGCTGATACCACGACGTCGAGTGCCCATAACTGTTCCCGCGTAGCTGATTAGTGTGTATAGACCAAATGGCCAGACTCAGATCAAATACCAAGATCTCGTTAAGCGTGTTAAGTATCCGCGAACGCCAACCAGGGCCAGGCCCACCCCTCTCCTAGGTGGTCTCAACCTGCTCTGTCGCTCCGCCATAAAGTAACAGTCGGGGGCCGTCAGGAACCCAGGCCCACCTCTCTGGGATGGAGCCACCTGTCCTTTCAGCCCCCTCACCAGAATCACTTGCGGGTACTCAACGAGCCGACACGACTTTACTCACCACATGTGTCATGTATATAAAGTATATAGTATATACCCGTGATCACCGCCCAAGTGATCACGGCCCGATAGTATAGCACAGCAGACGGACAAGAATGTAGGGCCACTGATGGAAAACTAGCATCCTATACTAAGCAAGTAGGATTGCAGGTAAAGGTAACAACAGTAGTAGCAAGGACAGGCTATGCATCAGGATAGGATTAACGGAAAGCAGTAACATGCTACACTACTCTAATGCAAGCAGTATAGAGAAGAATAGGCGATATCTGGTGATCAAGGGGGGGGGCTTGCCTGATTGCTCTGGCAAGAAGGAGGGGTCGTCAACAGCGTAGTCCGTCGGGGCAGCAGCAACGTCAGTCTCGTAGTCCACCGGAGAGAAGAGGGGGAAGAAACAGTAAATACAATGCAAACATAAGCATGACGATGCGTGACATGACAATGAGCGGTGCTAGGTGTGCCCTAACGCGGCAGTAGGTGGTACCGGCGAAGGGGGGGAACATCCGGGAAAGTATTCCCGATGTTTCGCGTTTTCGGACAGACGGACCGGAGGGGGAAAGTTCCATGTTTGCTATGCTAGGAACGTGTGGCTGACAAACGGACTACGTATTCGGATTCGTCTCGTCGTTCTGAGCAACTTTCATGTACAAAGTTTTTCCATCCGAGCTACGGTTTATTTTATATTAAATTTTAAAGATTTAAATCATTTTTAGAATTTAATAAATTAATTTAATTCGAAATTTAATTAATGCATCAGCATGACGTCAGCAGTCAACTTTGACCGTTGACCTGGTCAACCTGACAGGTGGGTCCCACCTGTCAGGGGCTGTTAGCTAATTAACAGTAGTTAATTAGGTTAATTAGTTATTAGGTTAATTAATCTTAATTAGTTAATATTAACATGATTAATTAAGTTAATTAATTATCTTTATTATTTATTTATTTATTATTATTTTTATTTTTTAATTATTATTTTATTTAACTATTTTATATAAAAACGTTCTG
Source organism: Triticum aestivum (assembly GCF_018294505.1). Lineage (NCBI taxonomy): Eukaryota > Viridiplantae > Streptophyta > Magnoliopsida > Poales > Poaceae > Triticum > Triticum aestivum. The sequence goes on from NC_057799.1 coordinate 254,384,766, forward strand.
GGCGTGGGGCCCATCTGTCATTGGCCCTAGGGGCCATAGCGGGTCGGCCAACGGGCGCCGCCCGAACGGGCGAGGGGAAAGCGGGCGACGGGCGAACTGGTGCGGGTGCTCGCACCCGACGCCAGGAGAGGCGAGGGCGAGCGCGCCTGGGGGCCTCGGTGGCCGGCGACGACAGGAGCAGCGCCGGGTGCGGGGAGCTGCGGGGCACACATGCCGGCGAGACGAG